>NC_044551.1:67057528-67163022 GCF_007565055.1 Rhinopithecus roxellana
GTAAGCTCCATGCTGTGTGTGGGAGTGTACCTACAAGCAGGAGTGTTTAATTCAATCTCTCTCTAATGTTTAACTAGGGTCTGGGGTCTGGAAAGATTTCTCTAGAGTCTTGGAAAGTTGATCTTAAGTGGGTCCTGGTACGAGGTGTATGTGTAAGAATGCTTTTCTTATTTGACCAGACTTTAATGTCTGAGAAAACCTGGGCGGGGTCTTAATGGGTTTGTTTGGGCATTCCAGCCCTTGCACTCAGGCACCAGTTTCTCCAGTTCTTTAATGCTTAACTTATACATTCATCAGAATTATGGCAAAAGGTCATTAAAATGTATATTAGCACTAGAAAAAAACTTGAAACTTTGAGTTGGTCTGGTGACTCCAACCTTCTGCCTGTAACTGGTTGCAGAAATGTACCCCCTTATTTCCCAGGCTGTCTGCATCTTGTTATTGGACCATGAGACCAAGCAGCCAGACCTAGTTCTGTCTGGTAACAACGTTACTGCACATCTTTTAAAGACAACCACCCAGCCTTTGCTTTCTGGCCAGAGACTCTGAATAAGTAAGGGATTGGGGGCCACAATGAAGGGAAGAAGGTATCACACATCTTAGGCCAAAGGAAGAAACACTTGTGAAAGGTTTTCTCAAGTTAAAATCGGGAGGTAGCTATGACTTTAGAATGATGGGGCCTGAACATTTTCAGGAAAACATCATTACGGGTCAGAGACTTGCCTTTCATAAAATTTTTGTGGTGCCACTCTTGGAGAGTTCACAGTGCTCTTAGATGCATCATGATGACATTATAGTGTGTCTTCAGGAATTACATAAAGCAAGATTTACCAAATTCCTTCTCTAATTCATAGCTCAGCTAAACTCCAGATGAAATGACTGAGTGTCTCACCTGAATTAGAAGATGAAGCTTTGGGCTGGGCACGGTGGCTCATGCCTGTAATCCCAGCACTTTGGAAGGCCGAGGCGGTTGGATCACCTGAGGTCAGGAGTTTGAGACCAGCCTGGCCAACATGGCAAAACCCCCTTCCTCTCTACTAAAAATACAAAAATTAGCCATGTGTGGTGGCACATGCCTGTAATCCCTGCTACTTGGGAGGCTGAGACAGGAGAATTGCTTGAACCTGGGAGATGGAAGTCGCAGTGAGCTGAGATCATGCCACTGCAGTCCAGCTTAGGCAACAGAGCGACACTCCATCTCAAAAAAAAAAAAAAAAAAAAAAAAAAAAAAAAAAATGATGATTTGAAAGATTAAAGGCTTGTTCATAAAAATTTCCTTTTAACCTCAAGGTTCCTGAGCCCTGCCCAGCTAGAGATTAACGTCTGACTATCAACAGAAGACACTGTACAGATGGCTCCTTCCTGGGGCACATGAAGACCAAAGCCAGGACACAGCCCTACCCTGCTAAACACAGCAGAGACCTTGCCCCAGGCCACCTCCTGTAAGAATGGGCTTCACTCCACCGCTGACCCCAGCATCTTCATGTGAGGTCCATGAATGGATATAGTTTCCAGGTTTGTTTGTTTGGCTTTTTTTTTGACCCAGGAAACCTGAACTCTCATCAAAAATGAATAAATAAAAGGAGGGATGGGTAAGAAAATGTTAAAAATCTCCTTTTTGAGTCATTAACATTCACTTGAAATTTGTTTCCTGAGTAGCATGGGTGATGGCACTAAGCCCTAGAACAGAAAAAGCGGACTTAAGCTCTGTATTAGTCCATTCTCTCACTGCTAATAAAGATATACCTGATACTGGCTAATTTATAAAGGAAAGAAGTTTAATTGACTCACAGTTCAGAATGGCTGGGGAGGCCTCAGGAAACTTACAATCATGGTGGAAGGGGAAGGGGAAGCAAGGCAACTTCTTCACAAGGCGGCAGGAAGAAGTGCTGAGCAAAGGGGGAAAAGCCCCTTATAAAACCATCAGATCTTGTGAGAACTCATTCACTGTCATGATGACAGCATGGAGATAACCACCTCCATGATTCAATTACCTCCCACCGGGTCTCTCCCATGACACATGGGGATTATGGAAACTACAATTCAAGATGAGATTTGTGTAGGGACACAGCCAAACTATATCAAGCTCTATTCTGATTTATGATGAGTGTTGAGCCTGCTTAATAATATCCCATTTTTGTACAACTTTTCTCATTCCCCAAAAGGCTCTCACCAGTGTTTTCTCATTGGATATTAGCAAGTTCCCCAGACAGGAAGCGGATTTAATATTACTATTCCCCATTCACAGTTGATGGGAGGGAGGTTCACAGAGAGATTAAAGGCTCTACTCAAAATCGGTAGACCGATGTGATAATAGAGGCATTTCTTTCTCTTCCCATTAAACAGTGCTATCATTCTCAGTTTACAGATTAAGACCAATCAGGGCAAAGCAATTTGTTTGAGAGTACTGAGTCAGAGTTCCATCTTTGCTCCAGGGATTTTAGATGCCACCTTTATTATTCACTACATTTTCATATACATTTGATTCTATTTCTGGACTTTCTATTCTATTTCATTGGTCTGTCTATGCACTATATTTCATTGTTTTTATTATAGAAGCTCGATTAGATGTCTTAATGTCTGGTAGAACCCTCTACCACCACTATCGTTATTATTTTTTCTTTTAGTATTCTCTGGCTATTCTTGCACATTTATTTTTCCACATAAACTTCAGTATCAACTTGCCAAGCTCTAAAACAAAAATCTGGCCAGGAACAGTGGCTCATGCCTGTAATCCCAGCACTTTGGGAGGCCAAGGCTGGCAGATCACCTGAGGTCAGGAGTTTGAGACCAGCCTGACGTGGAGAAACCATGTCTCTACCAGAAATATAAAATTAGCCAGGCATGGTGGCGCATGCCTGTAATCCCGGCTACTTTGGAGGCTGAGGCAGGAGAATCGCTTGAACCCAGGAGGCAGAGGTTGCAGTGAGCCTAGATCGTGCCATTGCACTCCAGCCTGGGCAACAAGAGTGAAACTCCATCTCAAAAACAAACACACCAAAACCTTCTGGTATTTTTATTGGGATTGAGATAACTTCATAATTTTACTTATAGAGAATTGTGAGAATCCTGAATACTTGAGACATGTGTCAGTTAATTTAGGAAGTTTATTTTGCCAAGTTCGAGGATGCACATCTGTGACACAGTCTCAGGAAGTCCTGATGATATGTGCCCAAGGTGGTTGGAGCACAGCTTGGTTTTATACATCTTAGGGAGTCATGAGACATCAATCGATATATGTGAGATATACATTGGTTCCACCCAGAAAGGTAGGACAACTTGAGTAGGAAGGGGGCTTCCAGGTTACAGGTAGGGGAGAGACAAATGGTTGCATTCTTTTGAGTTTCTGATTAGCCTTTCCAAAGGAGGCAATCAGATATACCTTTATCTCAGTGAGCAGAGGGACAACTTTTAATAGAATGGGAGGCAGGTTTGCCTTGAACAGTTCCCAGCTTGATTTTTCCCTTTAGCTTAGGTATTTGAGGGCCCCAAAATTTATCTTCTTTTCATATTTCCCCCCTTGTCTTTTTAAAAATCTTTTGAACAACATATGCTTTCACTTATAAGTGGGAGCTGAACAATGAGAACACGTGGGCACAGGGAGGGGAAAAACACACACTGGGGCCTGTCGTGGGAGACTGGTGGTGGGGACAGTATTAGAGAAAATAGCTAATGCATGCTGGGCTTAATACCTAGGTGATGGGTTGATAGGTGCAGCAAACCACCCTGGCTCATGTTTACCTATGTGTCAAACCTGCACATCTTGCACATGTACCCTGTAACATAAAAAAAAAAAAAAAAAAAAAAAATACAAATAAATAAATAAATATAATCTTTTGGAGAAAGCATTTTAGAAGAAAATGAGTCTCTGGTCTCAGGTTTCATCTGATCTCTCACAGCTAGGATGGTTTATTCCTAGACGGGTAGGTCACGAGTTATTAGGAAAGCTCATTTTTAGTAGGTTGAGAAGTCTCATGTCTATGAAGAAAAAATAGGGGAAGGCTGGCCGGGTTCGGTGGCTCATACCTGTAATCCCAGCACTTTGGGAGGCTGAGGCAGGTGGATCACCTGAGGTCAGGAGTTCAAGACCAGCCTGGCCAAGTGGTGAAACTCCGCCTCTACTAAAAATACAAAAATTAGCCAGGAGTGGTGCAGGGCATCTGTAATCCCAGCTACCTGGGAGGCTGAGGCAGGAGAATTGCTTGAACCCAGGAGGTGGAGGTTGCAGTGAGCCAAGATCATGCCATCACATTCCAGCCTGGGCAACAAGATTGAAAACTCTGTCGAGAGAGAGAGAGAGAGAGAGAGAGAGAGAGAGAGAGAGAGAGAAAGAAAATAAGGGGAGGAAGGGAGAAAAAGAACAACAAACAAAAGAACAATCCTGGAAAACTGCTATAGGCCACATTACTCTGAAGTCCACACATCAATAGGTAGGTTGAAAATGGCTTACATATGTAAACAGGTTACTGTTATTTTCTTCTGAAGTTTAAGTTGTGTAGATTCAGTTCACAAGGCTTTAAGAAAGCACAACTTAGTTTTCAGTTATTTCAAATTAGGAATAATGGAAAAAAAGAAGAAAGAAAAAAATTGAAAAATTATTTTGGAAACATTTTAGCCAGGAAATATTAAAATTCAGTCCAAACTGTAGAAAATAGTAAAAATTGAAAAATATTAGGCAAGACTGGACTCTAACAACTGCTGTACTATATAGCTTTTTGAAACATAATTTTTCTCTCTCCAGTTTCCAATTTTTACTAAAGACAAATTATGGTAGGACCAATTTGCTTTATTATACTTGGTCAGATTATTTGTATAAAGTGCAGCAAGAGTAATTATTTTTCACATAGGATTTTAAAATTGGCTTTGATGGAACATTGTTCTACAGAAGCAATCTCAGATAAGACTTTCTTAAGCCAAGTCCAGCCATGAATTTGTACAATCAAATACCTATAAGTTGGATGAATTCTTCTACTCTTCAGGTCCCAAGATAACTTGGGGCTCTGGACCTGTCAGGAAGTTACATTTTGTACATTCTGTGACATTTTGAACCTGTACAGAGACTTTATAGATAAAGTATGAGGCCAGTTTTCCCAAGGGGCTTTTATTGGCTAAGTCAATTTCAATTCCTTAAAGGAAAGCATACCATTCTAGCCAAAGCCTTGGTAAAATAACCAGTTTCTCCAACTGTATCCTGTTACAATAAGTGCAAAACAGATTCTTATTGCACTTATGCAAATAACTATATTGTCATAAGAATACTCACAAATAGTTTCCAAATTCCAGAGAAATTAGGTAGAGAGAAACAAATATGCTCCAAATTTTGTCCATAGGAGTATATTAAATTGTAAAAAGCTGTCAATAGCTCAAAAGAAAAGTTTCCCTGACTCCAAAAAACAAAGGATCAGCAACATTTTCAGCAAAACATCAAAAAGATTACTTCAGTCTTCTATTAGTTCAGTCCATGAAGATAATTGCTGTTCTGCTTGATATTATCAGTTCTCCATGAGCCCTGAAAGTTTTTCCTTTATTCTGAAGTCAAAAACTCCAAAGTTACCAGAATCTTGCATTCAAGAGCACCTGTTAGAGTTTTACAGCTGATTATAAAACCACCTTCTAAAGAGGACCAAAATGAGGCAATAATTGCCCATGGATGACAAAAAGTTTTAGGGCACCCATAGTCAAAGACACAGTTGACAAGGAAATTTGTTACCTATGTAGTACACAATAATTTAATGTAACAATTATAATTATTACTGATAATGTACACTAAGTCATATCAGAATTATAGGAGTTTTCCATAATTTCAGAACACATACCAATAACATATGTATACAAATACAGCCCAAAGAAAACCAAATACCAGTTCATATTTGACAATGCTTCCTATATAACTTTTATACCAAATAAAACAAATGTATCATTTTTGGACTTTAGGAACCTAGTATCTTAAAGGATTAATTAGGTCAGAAAAATACATAATTTATAATTTGATTTTGGAAAGGTTGTCAAATATCAAAGGTTTAATACACTTGATATCACAAAATAAGATCACAGGTCATTATAAAATAAGTCATTTATTTAACCAAAGTGATAACTCAATGATTTCAAAAAAGGTGAAACCTTCATTCTTTGAGAGAGGAGACTTAATTTTCCTAACAATAAGCCCTAATAAAAACAGCAAAAGGCCAATTAAATTTGTTTTCTACAATTTTATAAACAATCTATAAAATTTTAATCGTGACTATAATATATAACTTCCATAAACCTTTCAACCTTTATTGTGGAGTCCATTAATCCTTCAAGAAAACTTTGTTAATCTGACACAGAGGCCCATATGCTGCTCTTGCATTGCTGTGTCTTTGACATTAATGGTTAATTTACAGAAAAACTGCTCTTATTTTATTTCTCAAAATCGGTTTTTAAAATCTCACATGCCCACCTCTTCCATGATAGTCTCTGGGCCTTGAGAAGTTTAATAGCTTTAATTTCTGGCCCTGTGTCTCAGAAATGCAGTTTATTTTATTGGCATCTTCTACCAGGCCTGATGATAAGGTTTTAATTGCTGTCAGTGTTCAAGATTTAATAGGACTTCATGTTGTTTTTAGACCCAGAGTCAAAGCCCTGTAACTCAATGTCACAAGGACTTTAAAAGCACATAAGACACACAGATGTAATAACCTCAATTTAAAAAACATTTAATCTCTTTTTTTCAAGCAAACCAAAACTTAATATTAATGACGTAATAATTTTTTCAATAAAATGTAAAATCTGTTGGGCTAGTTAGCAAAAAGCAAAAGAAAAGAGCTTCTGTAGTGCACAGAAAATATTATGTTGGAAGAAAACATTTCCTTTAGCCTTTAAGAAAACATTGTTAGCATCAGGCCACAACGAACAGAGCTTTAGAGGGTAGAAAAGCTTATATGAGCTGAAAATAAGTTGAAGGAAAGTGTTATTATTTCGTGGCTTTTAAAGAGGGGAGAGTAAAACTGAAAACAGCAGAGACACAACAAAAAAAGAAAATTTCAGGCCAATATCCCTGATGAACATCAATGCAAAAATCCTCAATAAAATACTGGCAAACCAAATCCAGCAGCACATCAAAAAGCTTATTCACCACAATCAAGTTGCTTCATCCCTGGGATGCAAGGCTGGTTCAACATCCACAAATCAATAAACATAACCCATCACATAAACATAACCAATGACAAAAACCACATGATTATCTCAATAGATGCAGAAAAGGCCTTTGACAAAATTCAACGCCCCTTCATGCTAAAAACTCTCAATAAATTAGGTATTAATGGAACGTATCTCAAAATAGTAGCTATTTATGACAAACCCACAGCCTATATCATACTGAATGGGCAAAAGCTGGAAGCATTCCTTTTGAAAACTGGCATGAGACAAGCATGCCCTCTCTCACCACCCCTATTCAACATAGTGTTGGAAGTTCCGGCCAGAGCAATCAGTCAAGAGAAAGAAATAAAGGGTATCAAATAGGAAGAGACGAAGTCAAATTGTCTCCATTTGCAGATGACATGATTGTATATTTAGAAAACCCCATTGTCTCAGACCCAAAACTCCTTAAGCTGATAAGCAACTTCAGCAAAGTCTGAGGATACAAAATCAATGTGCAAAAATCACAAGCATTCCTATATAACGATAATGGATAAGTGAACTCCCATTCACAATTGCTACGAAGAAAATAAAATACCTAGGAATACAACTTACAAGGGACGTGAAGGATCTCTTCAAAGAGAACTACAAACCATTACTCAAGGAAATAAGAGAGGACACAAACAAATGGAAAAAGAATTCCATGTTCATGGATAGGAAGACTCAATATCATGAAAATGGCCATACTGCCCAAAGTAATTTATAGATTCAGTGCTATTCCTATCAAGCTACCAATTACTTTCTTCACAGAACTAGATAAAACTACTTTAAATTTCGTATGGAACCAAAAAAGAGCCTGTATAGCCAAGACAATCCTAAGCAAAAAGAACAAAGCTGGAGGCATCATGCTACCTGACTTCAAATTATACTACAACGCTACAATAACCAAAATGGCAACTGGTACTGGTACCAAAACAGATATATAGACCAATGGAACAAAACAGAGGCCTCAGAAATAATGCCACACATCTACAATTGAGGGATATTCTGGCTATTACTCCCTAAACCTGGCTAAATGCCTGACAATTACTCCTCAAAACTGCCATTGTGAAAAACTCTCACAGACTGGAGGAGACTGAGGAAACATGAGGACGGAATGAGATGTGCTGTCCTGAGTGGGATCCTGGAACAGAAAAAGGACATTAGTTGAAAAACTGGTGATATTCAAATACAGTCTGGATTTTGACAATAATGTGGAAATGTTAGTCTCTTAATTTTGACGAACGTATCATGGCAACGTGAGATTTTAACCTAGAGGAACCTGGGTGAGGTGTGTATGGGAACTCTGTGTCACTTTACAACTTTATTTATTATTCATTTATTAATTATTATTTTTTTGAGACAGAGTCTCACTCTGTTGCCTGGGCTGGAGTAGAGTGGCATGATCTCGGCTCACTGCAACTTCTGTCTCCCAGGTTCCAGCGATTCTCATGCCTCAGCTTCCCAAATAGCTGGGATTACAGGCCTGGGTTACCACGCCCAGTTAATTTTTTGTATTTTTAATACAGACGAGGTTTCGCCATGTTGGCCAGGCAGGAACTCCTGACCTCAGGTGATCGGCCTGCCTCGGCCTCCCAAAATGCTGGGATTATAGGCGTGAGCCACCACGCCTTGCCACTGTACAACTTTTATGTAAGTCTAAAATTATTCTGAAATGTAATAAAATTACAATGCTACCCTGTTGCTTCACCTCCCAAATTCTAGCCCGTTTTAGAACTGTTTGTAGGCTGTAGAATCTCTCATATCTGCATTACATTATGTACTATATTTCTGCTATATTGAATTTCTCCAGAGAAGAGCAAAATACAGAATACCGAACCTCTCAGAGCTGTGTGCAAGTGCTGTCACACAGTGTGACCACTAGATGGAGATCGTATCCCGGTGGCTAAAACATGCAACCTTGACCAAGCGTTGTCTTAGAGCAAAGTTCACGACGAAATCTCTTTTCTGAAATAATGCAATAGACATGAATCTCAGTCTCTAGACTCTAGGACGTAAGAAATACTAAAGGCTTGTGTACTACTTCAGGAGCCAAAGAAAATGAAACTTCAGTCCTTCTTGGGGCAATTCGCTCTTCCATTCAACCCCAGGGAAACGAAAGGTGCCAATGTTCAGGGTTTTACCAATGAACTAGGAGCCCCTGCTGGCCCTAGTTACCTGTCCTCACTGAGGACCACTGAGATGTTGAGACAGGAGATAGAAAGAAATTATTTAGGCAGATAGTGAGGGTAAGAGTCCTCAGCAAGGCTTCCCTTTTAACAAAAAGCAGCCCGAGAAACTATTTTTTCTAACAAAGAGCAGCCTGAAAATTGAGCTGCGAACATAGATAAGCAAGAGGAAAGCTTGCACGGGTGAATGCCGGCAGCTGTGCCAATAGAAAAGGGCTACCTGGAAGGCACATATGTTCAACATGGAGGCTCCATCTTCCCTTTTCTTTGTCATCACCTGTACAGTAAAGAAATAGACAACATGGCGCTGGCCAGGTAGATAACTCATCTGCATAATAAAAGATTAGGGTGGGGTCAGCAAGTTTTTTGCACCCTATGCAAATGACATACCTAGCCCTAACCAGTTTTTCGCACCTTATGCAAATAGCACACCTGGCCCCATCAATCATTCGTGCCCTATGTAAATCACACACTGCCTCCTCGAGCTCATCTATAAAACCCCCTGCATTTCACCACGGAACCGAAAAACCCATTCAGGAACCCCTATCTTCGCAACAGAGAGAGCTATTCTCTTCCTTTCGCCTACTAAATTTCCGCTCTTAAGCTCACTCCTTTTTTACGCATCCTAGTTTTCTGTGGCCGTGAGACAACAAATCTCAGACAACAAATTTACCCCAGACAATGATGCTGATTCGATGTTCTTTGTTCCTGCTCCCATGACCTCATCTGGCCTACGGCTGTCTTGCTTTAGTGTCAGGTTTGGAACCTGGGCACCTTGGCAAGGTTGGGGACCAAGGAACCTAGGACAGGTCTCTCTGCTGTCCTTCTGGGTCCTTTCACATCCTCAGAGCACTCTCTGGACCCAGGGCACAGATGCCTTCTCCTCCCAGCACCCTAGGACTACTCTTTTGTCTATGCTGGCCTTGCATCCCTCTCTGCCTCTTCAGGCTGCCCTCAAAGGCCCTCTCTTTCATTCACCTTTGTCCCTCTGAAGGAAAAAATGGAGGCAGAATTAATACAAGTAGAGTTTATTTGGGCCAAGTTTGAGCACTGCAACCAAGGGGCAGAGACTCAAGTTGCCCTGAATCTATGCTCCCATTAACAGCAGTTACAAGTGGGTTTTTAAAGGAAAAGAAGCAGTTCCTACGTTGCTTACCAAGAACTTCCATTAAAATAACGTAAGCTATTGATAGGCTATAGAATGTTCTCTGTGTCACAAATTTCAGGAACATAAAGATAATGAGTGAGGCAGCTCTTTGCTAGTTTTCTTTTCTGACATCAAACTCTATTCTCCTCAATGGATTTAAGCATCCATAAACAAATGTTAAGAGGAAATGGTTTGAAAGCAATACCTGCTTTCAACCTGCTATAAACCTTCCCTAAAGCAAGGAAGTACCAGTTGCTATTTTCCACAAAAGAAATAAAATATAAACTCAAAATTCTTCAGTAAGTACCCCGTCACACCACGGAGGCACACCTCTGTGACCAGCTCATAATGGGTGCCTCTATACCACTGTTTCCTATGCAATGTCAAAATAATAAAAGCTGCTACTTACTAGAAAATGTCTTCCTTTGTTACCCTCTCTCTGGATACCAACTCTGTGATAGACCTCAACAAGGATGAGGAGTGTCAACTCCCGCAGAACAGATTTGTTGGGAAGTAACTGATCCCTGGATTGCTGCCTAAGGTGGCCCTGCTTATGCAGACAGGTGGCAAAGTGAACCTTCCACAACCCTTGCTTCAGTTCATCTTAGTAAATAACCATTGAGCTTTTCCATAGGTAGAACAAACAAACGACCACGGTGATCACTGTCTTAGATTTACCCACTGACCATAAGGAGCTTATGCTTTCAGGGGAAGACACATCCCTAATTGTGAGAGGGATCATGGTGTGGGTTCTCCAGTTCCACAACGACAGCTTATGTTATATGAAGGGAAAGGTGATGGGTCTTGTTGTCTTAAGTGTTTCTACCTTTCTCCAAAGGAAACAACAAAGCAGCAAGTGCCAAGTGCCCTTCCATCTGCATCTAGATCAAGGCTGAGAACATGTAAGCAGGACCATCCCAGAAGGCAACACCAAACTGGTTTTGCCAGTTGCTGTGATTGAATTGTACCCCCTACCCCAAATTCAGACTTGGAAGCAGTAACTCTCAATGTGACTGTATTTTAAGATGGGATCTTTAAGAGGTAATTAAGGTTAAATCAGGTCATAAGGCCAGACCCTGATCTGATAGGATTAGCGTCTTTACCGGAAAAGACATCAAAAGCCAGAGAGCGCATGCATGTGGCTCGCCAGCCCCTCGGAAGAAAGGCTATCTGAGGATAAGGCAGGAAACAGCTGTCACTGGGATCAAGGCTGATACCTCAAGCCCGGACTTACCAGAACTGTGAGAAAGCACATTTGTTATTTATGCCACCCCATCTATAGTATCTGTGATGGCAGCCGAGCTGACTATCATACCACATTGCTTCATCACTCACCTAAATCATGCAAAGGAGTTGAGGCCAAGGAAGTCTAGGGGCACGTTGATATGTAGGATTAAGAGGGAAAGTCGCGAGAGAACCAACCCTGACTTATGTCCAGGATATAGGGATCAGTGCCACACCTACCTGTGACATCTCTCTTTAGGGCCTGGTTACAGCAGGCAGAAGAGGGGCAGCGGCTGCGCTGGAGCAAACTCTAGCCCCCAGTGTCGGGCAAGTGTGTGTGCTAGCTGGAGCCAGCTGTGGCGCTGTGAAACAGAGCCTCTCTGAGAAGACTATGTGGGGATCAAAATGTGGCCCTGACAGTGGGCCAGGCAACCAAAGCCCAGGGCCTGAGGGAGGAGTCAGAAGAAGCCGGCCAGAGGAGAGGCCTGGCTGCTTCAGCTGACCTACAGCGGCAGATCCCATGGGGGTCTGCAAGGGTCTCGCATTAGCTGCCTGATATGGTTTGGTTTGTCTCCTCCAAATCTCCTATGGAAATGGGATCCCCAGTGCGGGAGGTGGGGCCTGATGGGAGGTGTTCAGGTCATAAGGGTGGATTCCTCATGGAATGACTTGGTGATCTCTTTGCAGTAATGAGTGAGTTCTTGCTCGGTTCCTTCAGGCAAGAGCTGGTTGTTTAAAGAGCCTGGCACCTCCTCCTCTCTCTCGCTCCCTCTCATCAGTGGGACACACCTGCTCCCTCATCACCTTCTGTGATGAGTAAAAGCTTCCTAAGACCTCAGCAGAACCAGAGGCTGGCACTCTGCTGCCGGTACCATCTGCAGAACTCTACAGGGAGGTCAATTATGCCCTGTCTGTCTTGGTAAATCTTCAGCTTACGTAAGGTGAAGTAAACACATGAGAAGAAAGAGTGGGACAAGTCAATGATGCATTCATCTTAGGTTGGGTGAAGGGATGATTTCTGGGTTGTCCTTGTCCTCTACCTGTGAAGACAGGCTGGCAAGTGGCACTGTCAGGAAGTCCACAGAACTGTTTAGGGCAGTTAATCCAGCACAAATCCGTATCCAAACAGGTCTGCAGTAACCCCAATTCTTACCTCCGCAGAAGAAAGCATTTGAGCGGCAGAAGGAGAGAGACAGCAGCAAGTGTTAGAGCAGGAGTGATAGTTTGTTAAAAAGCTTTAGAGCGGGAGTGAAAGGCAGGAAAGTGCACTTAGAAGAGGGGCCAAGAGGGCGACTTGAGAGATCAAGTGCCCCGTTCGACCTTTTGACTTCAGGCTTTATACATCAGCACACCTCCAGGGTCCTGTGTTGCTTCTCCCGATTCTTCCCTTGGAGTGGACTGTCTGTATGTGCTTGCTTGAGCCCACTCACCAACTCCTGAGATCTTATCCAGAAGCTGCTGATCACCAGTTTCAGGTGTTTTCTATCTACTGGGAGACTGTCTTTCCCTGGCACTGGCTGCAACCAATTATTACTTTAGAGAGACAGTTAAAAACCACCTGACCATCACCTGATGGTCGCCTGACATTCCTGGTGATGGGGGCAGGGAGCCCTCTCCTACCCTGCTCATGCCTGACTAGCTACCAACTGTAATACTTATAAGAAGAGCAAGAGATACCAGGCAGGCATGCACACAAAGGAAAGACCATGTGAGGACATGGTGAGAAGGCAGCGTTGGCAAACCAAGGACAGAGAAACCAAACCTTTCGACTTCCTCATGTTGGACTTCCAGCCTCCAGAACCGGGTGAAAATCCATTTATGTTGTTTAAGCCATCCAGGCTGTGGTATTTTGTTATCACAGCCCAGGCTGACTGATTTACTGCCCTGCACACAACTCTGGTGGGATGAGCCACAGCAAAGCCAGAGAGCCAGGCACACCCTGCACCATTGCTGATTGCCCAACTAGAGCAAGGCAGGGCGAGGGGAGGCTTCACGCTAGTGAGAATCTAGGATTTTGATAATTACACCAGCTGTATAAGAGCTCCATAGTCATGGCCAGGCACAGTGGCTCACATTTGTAATCCCAGCACATTGGGAGGCTGAGGTGGGGGGATCACGAGCTCAGGAGATCACAACCATCCTGGCTAATAGAGTGAAACCCCATCTCTATTAAACATTTAAAAAAAAAAAAGCCAGGCATGGTGGCACACACCTAAAGTCCCAGCTACTCAGGAGGCTGAGGCAGGAGAATTGCTTGAACCCAGGAGGCGGAGGTTGCAGTGAGCCAAGATTGTGCCAGTGCACTCCAGCCTGGGCGACAGAGCAAGGCTCTGTCTCAAAAGAAAAAAAAAGAGTTCCATTGTCACTAGACTAGACTGGACTTGTTGTGATCTAAAAGTAAGTGGAACTATTACGGGAACTGCCTGGACATTCATCAGAGGGATTGGGAAGCGGGAGTCTGCAGAGTGGCTTTGTGGGGACAAAGAACACAGGTGTTCTCTTCTTGTGCCCCAACCAATCCAGCTCATTTAAGGAAACAGCTAAACTAATATTTACTGAGCACTTCCTGATCGCCAGACACTTTTCTAAGCCCTTGCTGTGGATTAATTCCTCAGTCCTCACAAGTGAGGCTCCTCCTCATTTCTCGCCAGAAGAAATTGACATGCAGTAAGGTCAGGCATGTTGCCAGGTTCCAGGCATCAGTGCGGCCTCACAGTCCTGCTCCCCAGGGAGGGTGGAGAGGCTGGCTCTTTGGGGGTTAGGTTTGGCTGGGCCTGGAAGCAAAGGAAGGACTCTGACAAGCAGGGATGGGGGAAGAAACGCCTTCGAAGCTTCACAGGATTAGGCACAAACACGAAGATGGGAAGAGCAAGGTTTGTCCTAATAATGTCCGGGGAGGGGCGTAGAAGTGAGGAACCTAGGGAGGTGGACTGCTGGAAAGAGGGGGGCCGAGTTGTGAAAGACTCCACCTTGCCAGCCAGGAGTCTCTGGACACCGGTTTTCACTTCTCCGCACGCTGTGTGCCATGTGCATGTTTGCTTTTTTTCATCCTCACAGGGACCCAGTGGGCCTGAAACCACCTTTGCAAGATTATGATGGAGACAGTGAAAGATCTAACTTAACTGACTCCATCTTGCTTCTAACCTCCAAGCTGTCCTTGTTCATTCCTGGGCATAGGCTGAGCTAACTTTGGGAGAAATTTAGTTTATAATTCAAAACGGACAATAACAGCCCTTTCCCAAAGCAGACCTCCTTCTTCCCTCACGACTGGATTGCCTTTGTAGTACTAACATTAGCCACAAAATTAGAAATTATGGTTTAGGAGTCATGTCGCTGGAGGCTACAAGATTCTGACCCTCCCTAAACTCCTAAGATCAGTGCTTGAGATATTCTGCAGACCCTACACTTGATAGATCAGCTGGCACCACCCAGATCAATAAACTGGTTCATCTGATCTTGTGGCCACCACCCAGGAACTAACTCAGTGCAAGAAGACAGCTTTGACTCCCTATGATTTCATCTCTGACCAATCAGCATTCCTGGCTCACCAGCTTCCCCCGCCCACCAAGTTGTCCTTAAAAACTCTGCTCCCTGAATGCTCATTCGGGAGACTGATTTGAGTAACAATAAAATCCGCTCTCCCACACAGTTGTCTCTGCATGAATTACTCTTTCTCTATTGCAATTCCCCTGTCTTGAGAAATCAGCTCTGTCTGTTGTGTACAACACAAACCAGTGGGCAAGGTGAGCCCACTGGGTTGTTACAGCCTTTTTCAGTCTGTGGTCAGGTTCCCTCATAATGACAATGCTGGATGTTAGTGACATGCAGATAGGACCCAAGACTGTGGAAGAAAATAGAATCTCAGGACCCCAAACTCACTATGCCAAAGGGAAAGTTGAGTTTGGGATCTGAGTCACACAACACTTTTTCTTGTTCCCAAACAGATAGCTATAATTTCACAGTCCATGTCATAGCCTCATCCAGAAGCCAGATTCCTACAATAGAAGGCCACATACCTCCCTAGATGTACTCCCTCACAAATTGCTCACAAGGACATTTTTTGTGGGCCCCTAAATCTTTTAGATACATATCCCTCTTATAAACAGGCCCTAAATCTGAGTTCTGTTGACTCTCACCCTGACAATGTCAATTGCCAGCCTATTTTCACAGGTAGAGGACAACACCAGAAATCACCCTCCGCCCACCCTGAGATGAATGCATCATTGATTTGTCCCGTTCCCTCTTTTTACACATTTACTTTACCTTATGTGAGATGCAGATTTACCAAGGGAGACCTTTTCCTTTACTCCCTCTTTTCAGGTGTAAAATGTAGATTTACTGAGTGCTAATCAGAGACTCACAAGAACATGACCATCTGCCTCGCTGTCCACCCTTCCTCCCTTTCCCCTTCCTACTTGCTCTTTCTCCTGTAAATGCTGAAGTTCACAAAACTTCATTTGGAAAAAGTGCAAGTCACAGAGGCTCCTGTGACTTGTGTTTTCCCAGGCATATCCTCAAATTTTGGCTAAAAATCCTCTATCAATAGAGACACTTGCCTCAGTCACTTTTTGGTTAACAAGACTGATATGGACAGGAGGCAGGGAAACACCGGGTAGAAGAGGGCGGTTCCCTGGCAAAAGCCCCACCCTCAAGCCTGAAAACTCATGGCCCTAAATGGAAACAGTCATTCCTGTTTTTGTGCCCTAATGTTGCCTTTTGGCCCACCACACCCCACTATCCTGTACCCATATAAACCCCAAACCTCAAGCTCCACGAGCAGAAGAGCACAGAGCAGCAGAGTGGCACCACAGAAAAGGGGAGAAGATAAGGAGCATCTGAACGTCAAGAGGAGTTTGGGGATGGTCAGAGAGGAGATTGGCCGTCGAATGACTGAACTCCAGGGAAGATCATCTTCCCACTCCATCGCCTTCCCAGCTCCCCATCCATCCTGCTAAAAGCCACCTCCACCTCTCAATAAAATCCCCACATTCACCATTCTTCAAGTCTGTGTGACCTGATTCTTCCTGGACACTGGATGAAGACCCAGGTACCAAGATGGCAGGGTGTAAAAGGCTGTTACTTTGACTCTCCACTGAGCTAGTTTAATACTTAGCCATCCGTGGACGGCAACTACTAAAAGAGCATTAATTGTAACACACCCCTAGATGCTACCATGGGGTTGGAGCCCAAAAGTGCTTGCTCCAGCTCCTCCAGCTGCCCATCTGCATGCTCTCCATCCCGTAAGGGGTGTGAGCATGCAGTGGCCAAGCAAATGAGCCATACTCCTGTCTCGAGTTCTGCGAGAGGACTGGAGAACTCTCCTGTTTCAAGACCAGTAAGGGGACAGCCCAGACAGTTGTGTAAGAACAGCAGGACTGAGCCCCATGGGAGTGAAAGGAAGGAGAGTGAGGGCCAGGTCTGGGAGGACTGGGAGAGTGACATCAGTGGGCTTATGAGGTAAAGGAGGGTTAAGGAGAAAGGGGAAGGGGTAGATGGGTGACCACATGACTCAGTCCATTGGCTACAACACAACACCATGGACTGGGGACTTACAAATAACAGAAATTTACTTCTCACTGTTCTGGAGATTGGAAGTCTAAGGTCAGGGTGTCAGCCAGGTTGGGCCCTGGTGAAGACCCTCTTCTTGTTGCAAATGTCTTCTTCTGGTTGTGTCCCCACATGGTGGAAAGAGAGCTTGCTGTAGTTCCTTTTATTGGGTCACTAATCTCATCATGAGGGCCCCACCCATAAGACCTAATTATCTCCCAAAGGTCCCGCCTCCTTATACCATCCCACTGGGGGTTAGGACTTCAACATGTGAATTTCAAGGAGATGCAAACATTCAGTCCATAGCACCCAGCCGCAGTGACAACACATGACATACACAGGGGCAGAACAAAGGGAATTCCAACTTGCTGCACCTTCCAATTAGAAACACACATTCTGTCCCTGCAGAAACTCTGCTGTCACAGCCCATTTGGGCTCTAACAAGACTCATACAGGCTTTCTGAAATCAACTTAACACCATTTCTGCAAAGCCATATTAAATCACCTGTTTCCAGCCCCACTTGATGTCAGAAAGGCTGCTGAAGAGTCCAGATCTCTACACCTCCACCTTGTCTTGCCTACTCACTGCCTGAAGTAAGGGGTCAGGGTGCAATTTTTAGTGGGGGAGGGTTAGGAACATGTTTTTGCCGTGTCTCTCAAAATCACATGACCAGAGAACAAAAACAAATTATCATGATTCAACTCCGAAAGCACAAAAGGGCTTTCAGCTCAACAGCTGGTGGAGAGTGTTTGCCTCCCTTCTCTCTGCAGGGTCTCAGAAGCCAGACAGTAGAACTGTGACTTTGCTGCAGCTGTAAACTCTTTCCCGACTAGGCAATGAGTCAGTGCTTTTGTATTCATAATCATTGTCCTTTAAGATGCTAAGGTTAATTCAAAAAGACATTTAATGTTACATGAAGGCTGTTTGCTAACATTTTTCATGCCCCCAAACAAAAGGAAATTCACGTTAGAGAACTGAATTCATTTGCCAACAAGAGGTATCATCCAAAACTAAACTATATTTAATAACAACAATAAACATTAGGACAATTTGCATGGATAAAGAACTAAAACTTAGGTTCCAGTTCTGGGCTTTGCTAGTAATCCATCCTGAGAGGTCAAGGGAGTTCATCATGGCTCTTTGACTTAGTTTCCTCTTCTGCAAAATGAGGAGTTTGGAAGGGGTGGTTTTATAATTATTTGTTAGCAACACCCAATTTTTCCCCAGGACTTTAATATTAAAAAGCAGATGTAAATATAAAATATGTTTATATATATAAATAATCTCAAATGCATATTTGATTATAAAATAATGAAACAAGGCTGTTTGTGTATCTTACTTTAGTTGTTATGTATCACAAGATATCCTGATTGTTCCAAAAGAGTGTTTGCAAAGCCTTTCTTCCTCTTTCTCTCTCTCTCTCTCTCTCTGTGTTTTTTCAGTGATTGCCTTGCCAAAGAAGGGCACTCATTAACTAGAGCAGAACAGGTTTAAACCTGAGGTCATCAAAACCAAAATGAATTTTGAAAAAACCTAGCTAATCAGGCAGCACATAGTAATGCATTTGGGTGTGTCAGTAAATTAGAATATGCATTTTAATAGCACTTTTTATCACAGGCTAAAATATATTTTTAATGACATTGGAATAAAACATTTGAACAGCCATCCAAGCCCCTCTGTGGAGCCCTGGGGTTCACAGGGCACCCTTTGAAATCCACTGGGCTGCATGTTCTCTAAGGCAGGTGTCTCCAACCCCTGGGCCATGAACCAGTACTGGTTCCTTCCCTATTAGGAAGCAGCAGCACAGCAGGAGGTGAACAGTGAGCGGCTGACATTACTGCCTGAGCTCTGCCTCCTGTCAGATCAGTGGAGGCATCAGATTCTGATAGAAGCACAAACTCTATTGTGAGTTGTGCACGTGAGGGATCTAGGTTGTGCACTCCTTATGAGAATCTAAAGCCTGATGATCTGTCACTGTCTCCCATCATCCCCAGATAGGACCATCTAGTTGCAGGAAAACAAGCTCAACTCCCACCGATTCTAAATGTAATGTGCCTGAATCATCCTGAAACCATCCCTCCTCCCCAACCTCTCCAACCTCCCCAACCACAACCCCTTCCAAATTGTCTTCCACAAAACTTGTCCCTAGTGCCAAAAAGGTTGGGGACTGTTGTTCTAAGGTGTCTTGTGGTCTGACTGTCTGTGATCACTGCCTCTCCCCTGCAGCCTCACCCCCCACCCCCACCCCTTCATTCACTCTACAAATATTTATTGAGTCCTCTTGTGAATCAGGCGCAGTTGAGGCCCTTGAGACACTTCAGTGAAACTACCCAAATATGTACACAAGCCCTGCACAGGAACTTTTATTTTTCCTTTTCTTTGTTTGTTTGTTTGTTTTGAGATGGAGTTTCACTCTTGTCACCCAGGCTGGAGTGCAATGGGGCGTTCTTGGCTCACAACCTCCACCTCTCAGGTTGAAGCGATTCTCCTGCCTCAGCCTCCCATGTAGCTGGGATTACGGGCACCCGCCACCACACCTGGCTAATGTTTTTGTGTGTGTTTTCAGTAGAGACGGGGTTTCACCATGTTGGCCAGGCTGGTCTCAAACTCCTGACCTCAGGTGATCCACCTGCCTCAGCCTCCCAAAGTGCTGGGATTACAGGCATGAGCCACCGCGCCCAGCCGCCCTGCACAGGAACTTTACTGTTGTGCTTGCAGCTGTTTCCTTTACAGCTTTGAAAGCAATTCTAGTTGATACTGTATCAAATACACCCCAGTTCTTTTCTGAGTGACTGAGTTTCCCACTCAGTTACCGGTTCCTGGACATTAAGAGAAGACGGCAGACAATTCATCAACCGGCTGACAGGCTGCTGCTCAAGACAAGAGGTCTGTTTGTACAAGTTCCTCTCTCATTTGTTAGCTAACCTGAAAGAACAACTAAGCAAGCAAGGTTCCCTAGTCAAGCAAGATCCTCGCCAGATCCAAACACTGCTTTGAGTTTTGGGAAGGCTTCTGGGTTAAGTTAAGCCATTAACATTTGGTCCATTTTGTGTCTGTATTTTGTATTTCTTCAAGATGCTTTAAATAAGGTTGTAGATTTGTAGAAAACATGGTTCCTTTTTCAGAAAAACTCAGGGTCCTTCCAAAATGCTCTCAAAGCCTGACCAACTGATGGGTAGCCTTTGTAAACCTGGAGAATAATGGATTGTTGGAGAAGCCTGTTTTATTAAGTCTCTTTTCCTTTAGAAGCAACCCTCAGAAGTCCCATCCAACTATTGGTGGGATATTTAATTATTCTAGATTCTTCCAGAATGTCACTGGGGATTCAGATTATGTCATTTGGGTTCTGTGATGCAACTTTTAACAACGGGGTTATCTCCCAAGAACAGGAGTAAATAACGCAGAATAAAAAGTCCAAGAGTCTGTGCCCAGTAGGTGGTGCTGCTCTTCCTTCTGCTGGGATTCGATTCAGCCCTGCTGGGAACAAAATCATCTGTTGGAAAGGGTATGCAGGAGGTTGGGGTAGGGAAACGTATGGGAGGCAGAAAGGCAAACAATTTTATCAGCTTTCCTGACATACTGAAGATAATCAAAGCAGGCAAAGCAACCCACCCCAAAATTCACAGACTATTTCGCTTATATCTTTGAAGTATAAAAACATCCTGTACTGAATTTAAGTTAATCAACAATGATAGAATGTTTAGAACAATGTAATCAAGTGCTTGCTATTTTCCTGAAGTCTCCAACGAGAGTGACTTCCAAGAGTACAGATGTTCCTTGACTTGTGGGGCTACGTCCTGTAAACCCATCGTGAGCTGAAATTATCATAAGTAGAAAATGCATTTAATACTCCTAACCTACTGAACACCATAGCTTAGTGTAGCCTACCGTAAATGTGCTGAGAACACTTCCATTAGCCTACAGTTGGGTGAAATCATGTAACACAAGGCTATTTTATCATGAAGTATTGAATATCTCATGTGATTTATTGAATACAGTACACTGTAGGGCACAATATCAGTTGTTTGTCCTCAAGACTGTGTTGCTGACTGGAGCTGCTGCTCACTATCCCTGCCTGGCATGATGAGAGAGCATCATACTATATTGCCAGTCCCAGAAAAGACCAAAGTTCAGATTTGGAAGTATGGTTTCTATTGACTATGTGTGACTCTTTTAAATAGCTTAGAATTTGATTTAGTTTCGTTTTAAAAAAAAACTAAACACGAGAGCTTCCTGTCTTTTAAAGACATTTAAAGACGTTTAAAGAGAAACATATTTTTTCTGCACCATCATAAATCTTAGATCAAACCATGATAAGTTGGGGACTTTCTGCATATGTCTTTGACCTCGTCCCCCCAAGGGCACCCAAATCCCAGGAATGGCCTTCCAAGGGTGGCTTAAATAAGAGGCAAAGGGATGAACAAGGGTGGTTGCCCAGACCAGAGGAGCACTCTGAAAGCAGTAACATTTAATGCTCGAACCTCTCTACAAGAGTCGTCATGAGGTTGCACAAAATCATGTGGACATTTGCACTGAGAACCCACTCTTTCCCAAGGCAACTCCTCCAATCTTCCAGGAAATCCAATGGACCCTGCACCTTTCTAGTTCTGCCATTTGAGGCCTTGTGAAACAAGCCTGACTCGGCATCTCGGTGACCAGTCCTTCAAATATTTGCCCACAGCTCTTATGTTTCTCTCTGAGTCTTTTCTCCTCCAAAATAAACACCATGGTTGTTTCAACATTTCCATAGTGTACTAGCACAGTTCTATTAATATTTCAGTTGCAAGTTACAGAAATAGGTTCTGGTGAGCTTTACCTGAGATATCTCATAGAATCAAGAGAGGAATTAAACATCTCCAACCTGAGAAGAAAGTTGCTAGGATTCAGAGCAGGACTCAGCGTCCTCTTACTGCAGTCCTGCCATTCACATAACTCATTGGTGACTTTCATGTCAATTTCAACTTCCTATTGAGATTCTGAAGACCTACCTGGGATTAGCCAACCCTGCACAGGAGCCTGCACCACATAACATAGACGTGGCTACCGAGTTCCAATGCAGAAAAGTGAGAACACACAGGTTATTTCTTATTCTGATCTCTCCTCTGAACATGGGCTATTTGTTAGTGTTTGCTTTACTGTGTGGGGCCAAGTACTGAGGGCATCTCTGACCACACAGAGCAGAGCAGGACTATCATCCTCTTGTTCTGGACTCTATACTTTTATTATTATGGCCAAAGATAATGAGCTTTTTTTTTTTTTTTTTTTTTTTTTTTTTTTTTTTTTTTTAATTCACATGACTCCTCTTGCCTGTTGTTAGGTCACATCTCTTTCATCTTGTACTTCACTCATCCGGTCTGGTGACTCTAAATGCCAGACCATATCCCTGAGAATTTTCATCTGAAACATCTGAGATGTTGTTCCAGCCTGCCAAAAGTTTTTGGATCTTCATTCTATCACCCATCATAGGATAAACGTATGCCAATACTACTTTTGTCTATTAATTTAGCAAAGTTTCATTGTATTTTTTTTTTGTAAGAAACTGAGTTTGGCAGGAGAGATAATAGAGTCACTGAGCTATGCAGATAAGTCATAGAAAATGTGTAAGAGATCTAGTCATTCTACTTCTAGGAATTTATCATCAGAAATTATCGGGCACATAAACACAGGTTTGAATGCCTACATTTTTGTCTCATTATTATTTGTAACAAAAAAAAATGAAGCCCATTTACTGCCAAACAGTAAGGGAATGCTTACATCAATTTTGATGTATTAATTTAATAAAATTTATTGTCACCAATAAAAATGTTGTTTACACATACATCCTCAAGACATGAGAAAATATTATAAAACACATATGCAATTTATTTAAGTTCAGAAGAAACTAAAAAATCAATAGTTTTGATTTTTGTCTCTTTATTTTTTTTTATTTGCCCCACCTTGAGAAAGTAATGCCTTTTTATTTTTAATAAAAAACAAACTAAAGCAAATATACCAAAATGTTATCTCTGGATGATGGAGTTTTGGTGATGTTATTGTCATCTTTATACCTTTCTCTATTTTTTAACTTTATAATGAATACGTATTTCTTCTCTTATAGAAAATCTTTTTTAAAGAAAGCTTATTTCATGATCATTCACAGAACTTGACTATTAATAAATTCTTTGCATTTTTATGCTATGGGACTTTTTAATTTTTTTTTTTTTTTAAGCTGTGATAAAGCCCAGAGTTTCCTTGGCTTCCCCTCCTCATGTGTCTTGATAGTAGAGCCACCCTGCCTGCATTACTAGACCTTCCTGTTGAGCCAGTCCTCCACCTTGGAACTGACAGCTCTGAAGCTTGATGTCTCCACCCTCCTGTCCATCAACAGCTCCTCACAGTTTTGGTCACTGCCGTCCTCTACCTCGGGCTCAGCCTTACCCATGTTCTGAGTTTATCAGGCGAGCAGCAGAAAGAACATCAGCATGTCAGCCTCAGACCTAGTGTGACCTGCCATCATGTCACAGGCCCATCTCCTGGGTTCTGTGTTCTGGGAAGAACCCTGGGTGTCATGGAGATTTTAAGTAAAAGGGTTTCTGTGGTTGGCAACCATAGAACTGAGCTTCTGCCTCGATTTCCCTATAATTATCACCTTACTTCCATATTAAGATTAGCCCTTGGGGCCCCAGCCTATTTGGCTATTGTCCTGTCACCCCACTCAAGTCTTGCTAATGATACCTTTATCCCCTTACCTTTCACACCCTACCTGGGCTCCTCATGATCCCCCAGAGCCAACAGTGTCTGCCACCGGGGGTTTCTCCTCGTCTGTGCTCCTTGCTGGGCTGGGTGTCTGGCTTCTCTCTCTTTCCCAGCCTTTATTTTTCTCATGTGAGTGTCCTCCTCCTTTGCTGCCTGCCTGTGTCATCGAGGACTCAGAATGCCTCATGCCCCAGCTGAGGCGCCCTGTGAAATTGCACATGTTAAACATGGTGGCCATACCTGGTACTAGGAAAACCGGAGGAATGGGGAGAAGTACTGGGGGAGGGGATTATCTTTAAAATGTATTTTTTCAAGCCAGGTACAGTGGCTCATGCCAGCACTTTGGGAGGCTGAGGCAGGTGGATCACCTGAAGTCAGAAGTTTGAGGCCAGCCTGTCCAACATGGTGAAAACCTGTCTCTACTAAAAATACAAAAATTAGCTGGGTGCGGTGGCGGGCTCCTGTAATCCCAGCTACTTGGGAGGCCGAGGCAGGAAAATCACTTGAACCCAGGAGGCAGAGGTTGCAGTGAGCCAAGATCGCGCCACTGCACTCCAGCCTGAGCAACAAGAGTGAAACTCTGTCTCAAAAAACTTAATTAATTAATTAATTTTAAAAAGTATTTTTTATTATAAAAGTAGAAAATAAAAATTATATTTCTCTCATTGACAAATAACCTTCACTACTTAATATCTTAGTTTTTCTTATAGTCTTTTTGGTTGCTACATAATTTTTATAGTTGCTGAAACTACTTAAAGGACTGGAATGGTCTTGCCACTCTTCTACTTTCTTCTTTCCCTTCCCTTCTCTCCCTTCTTGCCCATCCTTTTTTGACTCCTGGTACATAAGGTAAGTTCAAGTGAGGGGGAAGAGGTACAATTAATTAGCATCTAGTTATCTCATTACTAACTGTGGCTCCTTGACTGGGTTGATTTGTTTGGATGTGCAGCCTTCTTACAGGTACCAGGTACCAACAGGAGTCACCCTCTACAGACCAGGGAACTTCACCTTCCGTGAGATGTAGTGGCTTGCTCCTCACGACACAGCGAGAGGCAAGGCTGAAGTGAAGTGCAGCCTTCAAAGGCCATTTCTTTGTGTCCCTGTTGTAAGCACTGAACCCATGGGATTTGACAACCATCAGCCTGGGATCAGATTTCAAATGGGGAAAAGTCTCAGCAAGTGAGTGGACCCTGAGGTGAAAGCAGCAGCAAGGAAACTGCGGCTGGGGTGGGGTTGGCCCCCGCTGGGCCCTATGCTGGGCTTTCTGGAGGAGCTCCACAGAGCCCAGGCCTATTTTCCCATTGGAGAAACCACTTTTGTGTTCTTAGACACAGACTTTGTTTTTCAGTCTATTTGTCCCTTTCTGGCGGGCCATTGATCAGAGGAGCAGCCATGAGGCCCACCCAGCGAGAGCAGGGTTTGTCTTTCTCTGGATTTGTGTGTGTGTGTGAGTGTATTCTGGGGTGGGAGTTTCAATCACACACAGGATAGAAGGGAGTTCCCCAGGGCTCCCACCAAACTGCACAACCTTCACCATAGCCAGTCCTCAGCAGCACTGGCTGTTCTTCTATCAGCCCCTCCTAGGCCTTCTCCTTAGGCTTCTGAATGATCGTCACTCATTTTCTCTGAAAAGAAGAAAAAGTATCCTCAGTTGCACTCATATTAGTGTCTGCCCTCTGGGAGCTCGGCTTTTTCTAAGCTGAATGCATGCAGCAGACTGTTGGTGAGCCAGACGCTGGGGGGATGGCAGGGACAGCGGGAGCAGGCAGCCTCTGTCTCAAGATGTGGCCCTAGGGAGACTTCAGCAAGTCCTGCAGTGAACTGTTCATTTATCATCCCACAAACATTTACTCCAGAGCCACTAAGTGCGCGAGAGGGATACAACACCATCTGCACAGCTTTCTGGTGACTGAATCCAGAGGTAAAGCTTTGAGAATCTGCAGCCCTGTGCTGCTAGGCTCAGCCCATGTGTCCCGAAAACCACAGTCTGCAGACAGGGCCAGGCAGCGACGGGGTAAATGGGGGACAAATAAAGATAGTGGAGTGCTGGTGACCTTAGTTCTGCAGCAGAATTCTTGCTTTAACTTCAAAATGCCCTCCAACTCTTTTGCTGCTCCACATAAATAAACAAGAGAGCTTGTCCAGAGCGCTTACAGGGCCTAAAGTCAGAAATGGTTTGAGCCAGAGAAGATTATTAAGGTTAACTATTTTATCAAAAAGAGCAGAACCTGATGGAACATCAAAATCATCGCTACCTTAAGATAATTGAAAAATGACTTTATGCGGGAAAGGAGAGAGATGAGTTTCTTCCTCAACGTGAAGATTAACGTTCTTTTTCAGTTTGTAGTCTCACTTTCACGACAGACTAGTCAAAGAGAAATTGGGTAAAATCTCTTTTTTTTTTTTTTCTGAGACAGGGTCTTGCTCTGTCACCCAGGCTGGAGAGCAATGGCATGATCATAGCTTACTGCAACTTCGAACTCCTGAGCTAAAGCAATCCTTCCACCTCAGCCTGTTGAGTAGCTGGGACTACAGGCATACACCACTCTGCCTGCCTCTATTTTTTTTTAGAGAGATGGGGTCTCCCTTTGTTGCCCAGGCTGGTCTTGATCTTCTAGGCTAAAGGGATCCTCCCACCTAAGCCTCCCAAAGTGCTGCGATTACAGGTGTGAGCCACTGCACTCAGCCAAATCTAATTTTAAATGGCAAGTTTTCTGTGTCTCCATCCATCAATATTTCCCATAAACACAAATATTAAAGTACATTATATCTTAATTCTCTCTTAAGAAGGATTATCCTTTTTTCTGAGTTTATAGACTTGTAATTATAAGGTATTATAATGGATTTCTTTTCTGAAAGAGTGATGATAATAAAAAATAGCTGCTCTTTTTTTATTATACTTTAAGTTCCGGCATACATGTGCAGAATGTGCAGGTTTGTTGGTATACTCGTGCCACGGTGGTTTGCTGCACCCATCAACCTGTTGCCTACATTAGGTATTTATCATAATGCTGTCCCTCCCCTAGCCTCTCACCCCCCGACAGGCCCCGGTGTGTGATGGTCCCCTCCCTGTGTTCATGTGTTCTCATTGCTCAACTTCTGTTTGTGAGTGAGAACATGCAGTGTTTAGCTTTCTGTTCCTGTGTTAGTTTGCTGAGAATGAGGCTTTCTAGCTTCATCCGTTTCCCTGCAAAGGACATGAACTCATCCTTTTTAATGGTTGCATAGTATTCCATTGTGTATATGTGCCACATTTTCTGTATCTAGTCTGTCATTGATGGGCATTTGGGTTGGTCTTTGCTATTGTGAATACTGTGGCAATAAACATACATGTGCATGTATCTTTATAGTAGAATGATTTATAATCCTTTGGGTATATACTCAGTAATGGGATTGCTGGGTCAAATGGTATTTCTGGTTCCAGATCCTTGAGGAATTGCCACACTGTCTTCCACAATGCTTGAACTAATTTATACTTCCACCAACAGTGTAAAAGTGTTCCTATTTCTCTATATCCTCTCCAGCATCTGTTGGGTTTCCTGACTTTTTAATGATCACCATTCTAACTGGCGTGAGATGGTATCTCATTGTGGTTTTGATGTGCATTTCTCTAATGACCAGTGATGATGAACTTTTTTTCATATGTTTGTTGGCCATAGCTGCTCTTTTTAAATCTTCTTGTATTAAAAAGTTGACAATCTTATGTTGGCAGCTGCTATGGTTCAAATGTTAGTGTTATAGCATTAGGAGATATACCTAATGTAAATGATGAGTTAATGGGTGCATCACACCAGCATGGCACATGTATACATATGTAACAAACCTGCACGTTGTGCACATGTACCCTAGAACTTAAAGTATAATAAAGGCCAGGCGCGGTGGCTCAAGCCTGTAATCCCAGCACTTTGGGAGGCCGAGACGGGCGGATCATGAGGTCAGGAGATCGAGACCATCCTGGCTAACATGGTGAAACCCCGTCTCTACTAAAAATACAAAAAACTAGCCGGGCAAGGTGGCGGGCGCCTGTAGTCCCAGCTACTCGGGAGGCTGAGGCAGGAGAATGGCGTGAATCCGGGAGGCGGAGCTTGCAGTGAGCCGAGATTGCGCCACTGCACTCCAGTCTGGGCGACAGAGCGAGACTCCGCCTCAAAAAAAAAAATATATATATATATATAATAAAAAAAAGTTAGTGTCTCCCCAAACTTCATATGTTGAGATCTAATCCCCAATAAGGCAGTTAAAAGAGGTGGGTCCTTTGGGAGGTAATTGAGTTATAAGGATGGATCACTCATGAATGGGATTAGTACACTTATAAAAGAGGTCCAAAGGAGCTTGTTCACCCCTTCCATAGCATGAGGACACAGTGAAAGGTTCATCTCTGAACCAGAGAGCTAGTGCTCAGCAGACACGGACCCTGAGAGAAACTTGGTCTTGAACTTCTCAGCATCCAGAACCATAAGAACTAAATTTCTTTTGTTTATAAGCCACATAGGTTGTGGTATTTTGTTACAGCAGTCTGAACAGATTAATATTTTTTAAATTTTTTAACTCTAATATTTTTTAATGTCACAGCAAATCTGGAAGTGCCTCTTTCTCACACCCTCCTATCACCCTCCAAAAATTAAGAAACAGAAATGCAACCCTATGTGTGATAAACCTATGTAGTATCTGCAACCCCCACTGAAATATCTGATGAAAGAATTCCAAACCCACTGAAAGTCAAACAGGAAGGCAGGGAGGATCTGAGAGAGGTGGCGGGCACCAGAGGGTGGGAGCCAAGTTTGGCCCCTGTGAGAAGTCGAGAATGTGATGCTGAGAGAGGATTCACTCCAATTCAGATTCACATATGCACAGGAAGGGTCTCTCTGGGAGACAGGAGGAAGCAAGCGTTTCCACACTGCATTATGAGTAACCCTACAGCTGCTGTCAATTGTCTGGAGAGAAACACAGGCTAAACTATTCACCCACCCAAACAACCCCAAGTTGCAAGAAACAGCACTGTGATCCAGGGAGAATTCCTACTACTAGCTCCGTGTGTCAGTTATCAATTGCTGTGTAACAAACCATCCCCACAACATAGTGGCTTAAAACAACTGTTTTGCTGGCTAAAGACCCTGTGGGTAAGCAGTTTGGGCTATGTTCAGTCGGACAGTTCTTTGGGTGGTCTCGCCTTGGATCACTCATGAGGCTGTAGTTCTCCTGTTCTTTGAGTGTTTCTGGATGTGACCTCCCTCATGTGTCCAGCAGTTTGTGCTGGAAAAACATTTAGCTGGCCTCAGACTTTCCCCATAACAACCTACAAGACTAGAATTCAATAGCACAATGCCTTCCAGGTTTCAAGAGAAAAAAGTAACCGAAAAAGAAGGCTACGGTAAAATGTTTTTGAATGTACAAGAATTCAGGGAATATAGTTTCCATATGCTCTCTTTGAATTAATCATGGGGGGAAGAAAAGCTGAGGTTTAGTCATGGGCTGAACTGGGTCTCACCCCCTCCAAATTCAGGTGTTCAAGTCCTAAACCCTGGTACCTCCGAATGCGATATATTTGTATATAGAGCTTTCAAAGAGGTAATTAAGATAAAAAGAGGTCATATGGAAGGGCCCTATTCCAATATGACTGATGTCCTTACAAGAGGAGGAAAGTTAAGCACAGACAATTACAGAGAGAAGATTGCGGCCATCTACCAATCCAGGAGACAGTCCTCAGAAGAAACCAACCCCACTGATCTTGATATTGGGGTTTCTAGCTTCCAGAATTGTCAGAAAATAAATTCTTGTTGTTTAAGCCATACAACCTTTGGTACTTTGTTCTGGCAGCCCCAGTTGGCTAATATGCCAACCGAGAGCAATTATTGAAACTAATGAAAACAGAAGAGGGATGAGCATTGAACTGTTTCACCACAGGACCAACTCTAAACCAAATGTGGATAATAAATTGCACATTAAGTCCAGGTGTGGTGGCTCACACCTATAATTCTAGCACCTTGGGAGGCCAAGGTGGGTGGGTCGCTTGAGCCCAAGATCTTGAGACCTGCCTGGGCAACATGGCGAAACCCTGTCTCTACAAAAAATACAAAAATTAGCCTAGCATGGTGGCTCACACTTATGGTCCCAGCTATGCGGAAGGCTGAGGTGGGAGGATCGCCCAGGAAGAAGAGACTGCAGTGAGCCAAGATTGTACCACTGCACTGCAGCCTGGGCAGCAGAGTAAGACTATACACACACACACACACACACACACACACACACACACACACACATATATATATATAGAGAGAGAGATACAGAGAGAACATTAGCAGAATTTTTCTAAGTGCATAAACCTGATTTTAAGAGACCTGGGGTCCAGTTGTGCCCAGGTCACCAAGTAACACCTACCTTGGGCGAGTCCATTCGGTTCTCTGGTTAGTTACACTTTGCTCCATGGAAACGAGTGACTTTCAAAGTGGGCTCTAGAGAATATTAGGCATTTGGCATGAGCGCCTCAGGAACTACCAAGTGGATGAGGAGCGAGTCTGTGGGACCTGTACCCTTCCCCACTTCACGGGCACCCCCATGGGCTTCTCAGTAAGATTTCACTGGAGGGCAGGTTACCGTGGCTTAAGAAAACATAAACACCTGCAAACTGGGTCATTTCTGAGTTCTCTTCCTAGTCAAAAGCCATCAGCATTTTCAGTTTTGTTTCATCCCTTTCACCTTAAGAAAATGCAAGGTCTGTTGTGTAGTTATATGGGATTTGCCTAAAAGTGAGGGCGTTAGCAAGTGCTTTGCTACTCAAGGCCCAACACAGGGGCAGGAAGCCAAGCCTGGCTCCCTCTCTTTCAGGACGGGACCTCCCGTGGGAAGTGGATGCTGCTGCCAAGGACCGAGAGGTGATTGATCGAAGAAGCTGCATAGGGAAGGAATCTTGGGAGCTGGCTGCAAGGCTCTGGAGTGCCCTCGGAGGAAGAACTTTGAGTGACCGCTGTTCCTAGCGGACAGAAATAGGCTCCACTGGGAGCACTGATGCGGAAGCAAATCTTCAGCATGGGTCCTTTCCACTCCTCCCCAGCTCACAGCTTGGTTCTCATAATCACACTTCGGTAGGGTTAGGAATTCTCGCTCACAAGCCAACAAACAGCAAATAACAGCTTCTAAAAGACTCGCCTAGGATTTCTCCTCAAACTATCCTTGAAGAGCCTGCCTAGAAGGTGGCATCCCCCACATACTCGGTACCATTGCAGGCTACACTCTTTTAGGAGTAGAACACAGTCTTTGCTCTCTGTCAGGACTTCTGAAATGTTTTTATTGGGAGCTGGAGGCTGTTTTCAAGGTGTGTGGGAGTGGGTGAAAGGGCATGAATAGCCACATACCACATAAATGGCCACTCAAAATTGTCTGAGGAGAGCCTGACAGAAGCGTCCCCTGGGACTCAAGCAGTTGTTTCTTTTCCAGGAAATTTCAGACAAGTTCATAGACCACCATGAGCTTGCAAATAAACTGTTAATAAAGAGACTTCCAGATGGGCTGGAGCAGGAAAAGGGAAACCCTGAGGCCATCCAGCAAACAAAACAGAAAAACAAGGTGGGGATTCATAAGACAGGGAGGCTGCATGTTAACCTGGCTGGGGAGACCGTAGGCCACAGGAAATTGTCCAGCGCTCACTCTGCAGAGGCTCTGAAGGCCAAGGACCATCAGGCTCTGGCAGCCAGCCAGGGTGATCGAGGTCTATTTGACTGGGCTTCTAATGGCTCCTTTGAGATCTAGTGTTGGACAAGAATTGAGTAGAGCAGCCAGTTGCCTGATGTGAGTCCCCACAACACAACTTGGATGTGCTTTTCATGTGATTTGAGAGCCCTGGTTGCCTCTCAAAGGGAACATAGTGCAGCTGGCCCATAAAGCTGTCGTTGTTTGGGGTTTTGGGAAATTCTCTTCTGAGAGGGTCAGAACAACCCTGAGTCATGACCGGGGCCAGAGCTCAAACTACTCAGCAAAACCACTGTCCGAAGGGTGGTGGGGTCAGCCAGCCAAACACCTCATCAGGGCTGCAGCTTTCCACATGGGTGGGAGCCTACACATTGGTCTCACGGGGTCTCAATTCCACTTCCTAGGTGGTCTGAGACCTAGCAGTTCTCCAAGACACTAGGTCTCCAAGGAGCTATTAGAAGCCCAGGCAATTACTGTAAGCTGGGAAGCAAGGAGAAGCAACGATTCTACTGATGGTCCACACCAGTCCCACACTTTATCATGGAAGATTCGGTTCGAACAAACCCCACAGGCAGGAATTCAACTCTCAATGGAGTTAGAAACTTCTACTTCTTTTTTTTTTGAGACCGAGTTTTGCTCTTGTTGCCCAGGCTGGAGTGCAATGGCACAATCTCAGCTCACTGCAACCTCTGCCTCCTGGATTCAAGCGATTCTCCTGCCTCAGCCTCCTGAGTAGCTGGGATTACAGGCATGCACCACCCTACCCAGCTAATTTTTGTATTTTTAGTAGAGACGGGGTTTCACCATGTTGGCCAGGCTGATCTCGAACTCCCAACCTCAGGTGATCCACCCACCTTGGCCTCCCAAAGTGTTGGGATTACAGACATGAGCCACTGCGCCTGGTCTTCTACTTCTTAAACAATAAAAATATTGTTTCAGAAAACTGAAACCCTGAGATGCTGCAATGTTGTTCTACTCCCACTCCAATTTAGAACATCACTCATTTATTTATTTATTCATTTATTCAGCAAATATTTAATACTCACTGGATGTAAAACAACAGCAGCAACAACAACAATAACATGGCCTGGCACTCTGCTAAGCACTACAGTGAAATAACAGATACAGTTCCCTCCTTTTTTTTTTCTTTTCTTGTTTTCTTTTTTTTTTTTTTTTTTTTTTTGGGACAGAGTCTCACTCTGTCACCCAGGCTGGAATGCAGTGGCACAATCTCAGTTCACTGCAAGCTCCGCCTCCCGAGTTCACACCATTCTCCTGCCTCAGCCTCCCAAGTAGCTGGGACTACAGGCGCCCGCCACCAGGTCCGGCTAATTTTTTGTATTGTTTTTAGTAAAGACGGGGTTTCACCGTGTTAGCCAGGATAGTCTCGATCTCCTGACCTCGTGATCCACTTGCCTCGGCCTCCCAAAGTGCTGGGATTACAGGTGTGAGCCACTGTGCCCAGCTACAGTTCCCTTCTTTATAGATCACACAGTATCGTGGAGGAAACAGATATTATTTCTCTTATTTATTTAATACTTGCATAATCCCTGCTATGCACAGAGCACTGCTCTAAGCACTTTACAAATATAAACAGTTAATCCTCTCCACAACCCTATGAAGCAGGTGATATTAATATCTCTATTTTACAGATGAGGAAACTGAGGCACCAGATATTAAAATAACTTTCCCGGGATCACACAGCTGGGAAGCGCTTAAATCCAGGTAGTCTAGCTCCAGCACTCAGACCCTCAAATGTTACAATATGCTGCCTTTTAAGCAGATAAATGCTAATCAGTAGACTATTCAGAAATGAAGACTGTGCTCAGCACTCTGAAAGAAAGCCAGGAAAGAGCAAGGGGATTTTTCACATTGGTGGAGAGTCAGGGTAGGCTTCTCTGCAGAAGGAACAGAAAGGAGGAAGATTGCTCCAAGCAGGGAAAGTTGCAAAAGCAAAGACCCTTGTGTAAACAAATCTTAGTGAATTCAAGGACCTTGGAAAGAGGTTAGAGTTGTCAGAGGGCAAAGGGCATGTGAAGGGATGAGGTTGAAAGGGAAAAGGGTAGGCAGTGTCAGGCCAGACTCAGTTTTGCTTGGTGGTTCTCAAAGTAAAGTGGTAAAAAGGGCCCATCTTTAGGAAAACAGCCATAGGAAATAGAATGATCAAGTAGGGTAGCTTCATGTTTTCATTTTGAAAAGGGCTCCTGATATGATTTGACTCTGTTTCCCCATCGAAATCTCATCTCGAATTGTAATCCCCACATGTTGAGGGAGGGACCTGGTGGGAAGTGATTGGATCATGGGGGTCCTTTTCCCCATGCTGGTCTCGTGACAGTGAGTTCTCACCAGAACTGATGGTTTTAAAGTGTGGTACTTCCTGTCTCTCCTGCTGCCTTGTGAAGAAAGTACTTGCTTCCCCTTTGCCCTCCACCATGCTTGTAAGTTTCCTGAAACCTCCCCAGCCATGCAGAACTATGAGCCAATTAACCCTCTTTTGTTTATAAATGACCTAGTCTCAGGCAGGTTTTTAATAGCAGTGTGAGAATGGACTAATACAGCCCCATAGCACATTTCACAAATATTTGATCCTCACGACTACCCTGGAAGGAAACAGATCAGATAGATTTAACCCCTTTGCGATATCCCACCCACCTTCCTAATGCCGATACCCTCTCCTGTGTTTCTGCTGGTAGAATCTCAGTTTTGTTCTGGAAAGCCTATGTCTAGCCCCACACAAATACCCCTGTCCTAGCCTGCCCTGTAGCCAGGGGTGGACTTGCACACTGCCTTGGCAGAAGAGACATCAGTGCAGATCTGCTAGGAGTCTAGGGAGCCCTTCGCTTTTCCTAATAGGCATAAACTTGGGTCCATACGTTCATTACCACCTCCTCTTTCTTCCTACCTGGAGAAGGACAGGATGTCTACAGCTGCAAGAGCCATCATGCAACTGTGGTGGGACAAGTATAGGAGAAAGGCCAAAAGATGCTCTGAGAAACTGACCCTGAACCAATGCTGGCAGCCATCCACAGCTAGACTTCTTGCTATGACTTTGTTTCAACCATTTTAAGTTTTAGGATTTGCATTCTCTACCTAAATGAAACACCTATATGTGTTTATTTATTTATCCAAGACGAGTTTCGCTTTTGTTTCCCAGGCTGGAGTACAATGGCACGGTCTTGGCTCACTGCAACCTCCACTTCCCAGGTTTAGGCGATCCTCTTGCCTCAGCCTCCTGAGTAGCTGAGATTACTGGAGTGCACCACCATGCCTGGCTAATTTTTGCATTTTTAGTAGAGACGGGGTTTCACCATGTTGGTCAGGCTGGTCTCGAACTCCTTACTTCAGGTGATCCACCTGCCCCAGCCTCCCAAAGTGCTGGGATTGCAGGCGTGAGCCACCACGCCCGGCTGAAACACTTATTTCACTACAAGCGAACTAAGGATGAGGAAATATCAGACTTGCAAAAACATCAGAGCGGGGGTTTAAAACCAAGTACACCTGACTCCACATCCAGTGCTCTATCTTACAAATGAATTCTTGTTTTGCCTTTAGGGATTTCTATGCGTGTTCAAACTTTCCGGGCATTACATTCACCAACCCCAGAATCCGTGTTGTGCAGAGCCCCTTCTGGACAGGCATGATTTGGATCAGTGACCCCATCCTCCTCTGGTTATCAGAGCCAATGGGTCAATGCACCATCTAGCTAAGAGCCAGTGATACTGTCTGCTCCAAAAGATGAGCTGGCCAAATAAAAGTCTCTTTTGCAGGGATTTGAATTATGTCATTCTGAGAGATTAAGAAAGGAGACAATGAGACCCAAAGTAGGAAGGTCAGGACTGGTGAGGGCAGCTCGCAAGATCTTGTGGGAGGTGAAGTTATGAGTAAGCAGGAATTTGAGCAAGCAGAAGTTATGATAGAAAACACCCGAAAGATGGGCTAGATGAAGCAGTGGGCCACGGGCGGGCAGTGGAGCAGTCCACCCCAGTGCAGGCATGACCCAGGGAGACTTTAAAAGCAATAATGAAACCCACACTACATTGATCTGCCTTTATCAGCGTCATGCACTGGCAAATCTAAACTATGTCAGTAAAACAACCTTTGTTGGTCTAAGTTTCAAACTATTGTGGCAGTTAATGTTGAATTTTAATAATATGTATGCAAGCTTTAAATAGCCTGCTCTTTGTATCTTATATTTTAAGAAACACTGTATGCCACATGGGAGTTAATTCAGAGAACATCCAGTTAGCATTTAGTCCAAACACAGCTATACACAGACTCAGCTACACATATTTGTTTCAAGTGTAAGTCTTCAACAGCTTCAAACTGTTGAAGCTCTCTTGGGATATAGCTCATTTCTCCAAAACCCTGTGGTATGGCACATGTGTACATTTAAACAATAAACTCAAAATAGACTATGACAGTGCAAAGTTTGTAAAGAGGAAGAAACATAGCTTGAGTTATTTCAATTCTGTCATTGCACATGCCCAGTGGAGTTTTTAACTTAAGTCTAGAGCTGTGATGTGTAATATTTTTCTTTAATAAGTGCAAAATTAAATTCATTCATGTTATGTTTTACTAAATTTGAATAATGCCTGTGCACTGAAATGCATTCTTTCTTTTTTTTCTTTTCTTTTCTTTTTTTTTTTTTTTTTTTTTTTTGAGACAGAGTTTTGCTCTTATTGCCCAGGCTGGAGTGCAAAGACACAATCTCACAATCTCGGCTCACTGCAACCTCCGCCTCCTGGGTTCAAGCGATTCTCCTGCCTCAGCCTCCTGAGTAGCTGGGATTATGGGCATGCGCCACCACACCCGGCGAATTTTGTATTTTTAGTAGAGACATGGTTTCTTCATGTTGGTCAGGCTGGTCTCCAACTCCTGACCTCCGGTGATCCGCCTGCCTTGGCCTCCCAAAGTGCTGGGATTGCATGCGTGAGCCACCGTGCCCAGCCAATTCATTCTTTCTAAATTGTGAATTGGTTTAAAGCTACGGATTAAGTCAAGATCAAAATAATTATTTCTGAAAATTATTGAAAATAAATTTTTTGCATAGAGTAGGATGGTAGTATATTATCTGTGTGTCAAACGCCCCTGGTGTCCCGATTGCTGGAACTTTTCTGTTCACCCTCCAGTTTTGCTTTCCAGCCTTCTTCAACCTCCTGTCTGACCAAGGTGGTGGTCTCTGAGGACACGCTACCAGCAGCCTCGATTCTGTCTTCTCATTGGGTTTGGCCAGTGAGGAGCTGTCAGTGGAAGTCAGGAATCGGAAGAGGAGAAAAAGATGTTGGGTTAATTATTTCCACCATCAGAATGCACCATCTGCCTCCCCACTGAGTCACCCAGTTGACAGTCCCTCTACAGATGGCTGTTGCTCATTAGGCGGCTTTCTCCCCTTTAACTGTCTCCTCTCTGGTTCCCTGTAATTGTGTCCACTTCTTTTCATCTCAAGCTTAGACTGTCTGTCAGTCAGGGTCCCAGAGAAACAGTGGCACTCTGAAATTAGGAGGATGTGAGGAGAGTCTAATAAAGAAACAAATTACAGAGATGGGAACTGGCTGTTGGGAACCCACAAAAAATGGTGCCATGTGCTGGGGCTAAAAGCAGAAAAGCTGTGTTGCCACCCCATGGTCTTAAGAGGCAGAGAGGAGGAACTCTGAGGAAAAACACAGCAGACTCATAGCTGGGAATTAGGTGAGTGTGTGTCCCATCCTCACTCCCCTCCTTCGCTCTATCTCTTAGCCGTGCTCACAGCCAGGAGCTAGACTGCCAGGCAGCCTGTTGTGCATCACATAGACAACAGCTGGGGACACCGCAAAGGTGGAAAGGGTGGAGATAGATCCAAAGAGACAAACGGAAGGAATCCAGCATGCGTGATTAGGGCTACCCACTGCCCCTAACCCAAGGACACGTCATGGTGCCAGTGACTGAGTTACTGCTTCTTACCTTCACACCCACTCAACTGTTCTCTGCTGTATAATGCTGGGGCTGGGCTTCTGCTTTGCCAGCTGGCTTCCTCTTGGCTTCTGCCAACAGGGATTCTAGAAGAAAACTGGAAGCTTGGGAAGGAAGGAGAGATTTGCTGCTTCCCACCTGCTTTTTGTGGGTTTCCTCTTTGCCTCCAGGTCCCACAAGCCTCACCTTAGCCCTTCTTCTTTCCCTAGCAGAGACATTCCAGAGACATTCATTCCAGTAGCAGCAGTTGAATCCAGTGTGCAGTTTTCCCGACATGCCCAGAACTGGCTTCACTGTGCCTTCTTGGAGACACCGCCAGCAGCCAACCAACACCCACTCCTCATCGAGTCGCAGCCCCGTGGGATCCGCCCTCCAAACTTGAGGATAGCAGCAGCAGCTGAATGGCAGCCTCCTCAGATGTCTGCATCTCTGCTCCATGGGAGCCTTCATTTTTTAATAATGTCAACCTCTTCTCTTTGCTTCCCCAGTCCCAGGAAAGACAGGTTCTTCTGGCTGTGGCATTGCTGCGATTACTTGGTGTTCTCTTTGGGGTACAAAATGAAAGAATCCTGGGTCTCTGAATCATGATATAGAGGAAAGCTACCCACCAACCCAGGACACATTTACCAAACTGTTATATGAGGATGAAAGACATTTTAATTGTGTAAAGTCGCCAAAATATGGATCTTACTTTTTACAACAATGAACTGCACCTAACTGCTTGAAGAACATTTTAAAACATGTTTCTAGACTCCATCCAAAACCAGAATCTTCCAGCACTGTCTGGTAATCTATCATTTTAAAATGCTATTCTTCCTGCTTTGGAAACCACAGTCTAAATTGCCCTGAGCGTATACTTATTAACAGTCACCAAGTAGCAACTACCCAAAGCATAGTTGTGGTACTTAGAAGAAATTCATCTATAGCTCAAGAATTAACCTCATACTTTTTAGCTGCTCTTTTTAATAGAAATGTCACAAAAAAGACTGAGTTCAGAGAAGATCAGCATGAAGTGAGCTGTGGAAGTTTTGCTATTCCCGAAAGAAAAGGGCTTTCAGATATCCTGATTGTCTGCCAGCATTGACTGCCTCTGAAAAATCAGTGTCTTTGCCAACTATGTGACAGACACTGGGCAGATTTACAGGATGAGAGATGATTGCCGGGGCTCCTTTCTATTCTGTTAAAAAGCCCTGACCCACAGAACTCGGGACCTTCTGGCACAAAAGGTCTGATACAGATTTTCATGCTGTCTCGGATTCACGCACTTACTTTGGTTCCTATGGCTGTTTTCAGGTGACAGCAGTAATTAAGGCATGTACTTGGTGACAGGCATCTTCTTGCAGGGGTCACCCCACAGGGTTTAATTCCCAGGCCAACTGGCAAGGTTTCTGAAAGCAAGTGACAGCTTGTAAGAGGGGTGAAGGAAAAGGCAGAGCTGGCCAGGTGGCTGTGTCCTATGACAAAGGATTACAGTTAATGGTGCTGAGGTCTGGCAAACACCACGACCCTGCCTGGCTCCCAAGCTGCTCTGTCTAAATGATCATTGTTGATTATGTGTCTACACCTAGGGAAGAGAGTGGGACAGCATGACAGAAAGCAGCTCCTTGACAGGCTCCAGAAAATTTCCTTCATAAGGGCTTTACCTTTAATAGAGAACTCGAGAGGTAAAAAATGTCATATTAATACTTTGTCTTCAGACAGGTTGCCCATGTAAACAGTTCATGCTGCTAGACAAAGCGAGTCTTAGGAAGCTTAAGGGCATGTTTCCACAGCAGCCTGGTATGCCTAAATTAGCAGTAATTATGTCTAAAGAGAGAAGCATAGTTTAAAAGAATTATGGGTATGACTTTTGGCACATGGAATGGAATCAAATCTCTTTTCTCTTTCTCCCTTTCTTTCTCCCTTTCTTTCTCTCTTTCTCTCCTTCCTTCCTTCCTTCCTTCCTTCCTTCCTTCCTTCCTTCCTTCCTTCCTTCCTTCCTTCCTTTCTTTCTTTCTTTCTTTCTTTCTTTCTTTCTTTCTTTCTTTCTTTCTTTCTTTCTTTCTTTCTTTTTTCTTTCTTTCGAGACAGGGTCTTGCTGTGTTCTCCAGGCTGGTCTTGAACTGCTGGCATCAAACAATCTTACCGCCTCATCCTCACAAAGTACTGGGATTGCAGGCATGAACTACCACACCCAGACAATTTTGGAGTCAAATCTAAAAATCTTTGGGTATTTCAAAACCCACAAAGGTTTCCAGCTTATTGACAAAAGCTCTTAGAGCCTGGACCAAAAGAGACGAGGATTATTTGAAATGTAAAACCACTCTTGGAACTCCAAGTAGGAAACAGGCAGTGAATGCAGCTCAGCCACCAAAAATGACCTGTTTTATAATAACCCTGTAGAAATGAGCAAGGGAGATGATGAGAACAAAAGGATCTCCCAAAAAGCAGAACCAATAGCCATGGGGAAAAACAGATTAGAGAACTATTCCCAGGGAGCAGAACTGGGGCTGAGTCAAGAAACGTTACCTATTTCCAGAACAAGGAAACTTGGTAACATTGGCCTAGGATGTTTCAGAATTGCTATGGACCAGTAAATGCTTTTCATCTGACACCTTTCCCCTATTGAAGGGAAGTATTTATCCTGTCTTTGGTTTACCTTGAATTTTTGGTGTGTGTGGGGCAATTAATTAACCTTTTTAGTTCATAGAATTTTTTTTTTTTTTTGAGACAGTCTTGCTCTGTTGCTCAGACTGGAGTGCAGTGGCACGATCTTGGCTCACCACAAGCTCCGCCTCCTGGGTTTTGGGTTCACGCCATTCTCCTGCCTCAGCCTCCCAAGTAGCTGGGACTACAGGTGCCCACCACCATGCCTGGCTAATTTTTTGTATTTTTAGTAGAGATGGGGTTTCACCGTGTTAGCCAGGATAGTCTCGATCTCCTGACCTCGTGATCCACCCACCTCAGCCTCCCAAAGTGCTGGGATTATAGGCATGAGCCACCGTGCCTGGCCACTTTTTATCCTACTATTTGAGATATTCCCTGTGGTTAGCAGAATTTTAAAGATGTCCTCCCAAACTTCCTGTCCCCTGGTTATTCAATCAAATGCTAATCAAATTACTGCCATCAAGTGACTTTACAGCTGTAATAAAGAGTACAGCTCACCTTAACACAGGGAGATTATCTTGCATTATATGGGGTTCACCAAGTCTAATCGTATGAACCCTTTAAAACAGAGAATTTTCTCTACTTGAAAGCAGAAATGAGGCAGAAGGGGAGTTGAGAGAAGCTTAAAACACGAGATGCTGACTATGAAGATGAAGAGGGCCAAGGAATGCAGGCAGCTTTTACAAACTAAGAACAGGGAGCTCTTGAGCCAGGTGTGTTGGCATACAGTTTAATCCCAGCTACTCATGAGGCTGAGATGGGAGGATCACTTGAGCCCAGGAGTCTGAATCCAGCCTGGGAAACCTAGTGAGATCCTGTCTCTATTTTAGTAAAACAAACAAACAAAGAAACAAACAAGAAAACCTAGGGAGCTCAGTTCTATAACTGCATAGAACTGAATGCTGCCAACAACCGAATGAGCTTGGAAGTGGATTGGGCCTCCAGAAAGGACTGCATCCCTGCCAACACATTGATTTCAGCCTTATGAGACTCTAAACAGATGGCCCACCTGAGCCATGCTGTACCTGGACTTCTAACATAAAGAACTGCAAGGTAAGAAATTGGTATTATTTTAAGTAACTAAATTCATGATTATTTGTTATGGCAGCAATAGAAAACTAATACACTCACTCTCCCATAAATGAACTTCAAGAAAGAGGCTTTAGGTCTAGTGGGTTCACTTAAAACTCAACAGAACTGCAAATTTAGATTAAGAAAGATGAGTTTACAACCCTATCGCTAAATGGTGTAAGAGAGATCCAAGAAACACTGAATAAGTCACAATTCTGGTCTTAGCCACTAAAACTAAAATAAAGCCTTTTGCTATTGTTATTAATGTATGAGAATTGTGAAGTCTTTAAATTTGGGGAGATGACATAAAGGTAAAATATGTTGGCAGATGAGATTGTGTACAACTGTCAGATCTATATGTTTATGAGGAACTAAAGAGCAGAATTTGAAACAGATTGCTTGAATTACATGAAACCCACCATGGTGGAAAAAGCACCATGTAAATATCTCTAAGCTTCATTTTTTCCTTTCCTTTTACCAGAGATAGAAGTATCTCCACCACAGATTATATGTCTTGCTCTGTAAGGTGAACCTAACCATATTTATCCAACTCCAACTCGAGTCATCCAATTATCACTTTTGTAATTCTTACCATATCTTCATGCTACCTATTGTATTTACCTAATATTTAACACAATTTGTATTCTTTGTACTTTTTTTTTTTTTCTTTTGAGACAGAGTATCACTCCATCACCCAAGCTGAAGTGTAGTGGTGTGATATTGGTTTACTGAGACCTCTGCCTCCTGGGTTCAAGCGACTTTGGTGCCTCGGCCTCCTGAGTAGCTGGATTACAGGCATGCACCAAGATGCCCAGTTAATTTTTGTATTTTTAGTAGAGACAGGGGTTTCACCATGTTGGCCAGGCTGGTCTTGAATTCCTGGCCTCAAGAGATTCACCCACCTCACCCTCCCAAAGTGCAGGGATTACAGGCATGAGACACTGCACCTGGCCTCTTTGTGCTTTTTAATGCACAATAAAATAATCACATAGCCATTAAAATGTAAAATCTTCATCTGTGCAATTCCTAAAATCATTTCCCATACTATTCTTTGAGAAACCATAAACTAAGACTATCATAATGCAGTAAACAATAGACAATCTTATACAAATGAAAATGTTGAGGTATATATTTTCAAGCATTATTCAGGAAGTTCATTTGGGGATAACAATTTAAAAACAAAACAAAACAGAAACTTCCAGGGCCAGATATATATGTTCATAGTTTCCTGATCAACTAAGGTTTGTACATGTATTTGTTAAACAGATACCTCATGAGCACATAGTATCTGTTAAACACTACATGGCTCTTGAAACACAAAGATGAACAAAGCAGATCTGCAAATCCTGCTATCCTCCGCACATCACAACCTAGTGGAATAATAGAAATTCAGCAAGAAATTACATGAACAATTATTTAATTATGTTTCATGAGTGGCAAAAATCTTGCATTTCTATATATTTGGAGCTATCTCCCCAGTTATATTAAAGGTACACTAACCTTAACATTTTGTGGTAATTCAAACCATGTCTGCACGTTTTTTTGACACTCATTCTATTGAGTAGTTACATTAGTGTCTCCTTCTCTTGAATCTGGGCAGGCCTTAGAAACTCACGCTTAGCCAATAGAATGCAGCCAATGATGCTGTATGACTTCTTGAGTCTAGGTGTATCAGTTATGTCTTGTTTCACAATAAATTACCCCAAAACTTACCTGGCTTCAAGTGATCAATGTTTATTACTCACAGTCTCTATGGGTCAAGATTTGGGGGATGGCTTAGCTGGCAATTGTCTCAGAGCCTCTTAACAAGGTGTCAGTCAAGATATAAGCCTGGGCTGCAGTCATCTGAAGACTTGACTGAGGCGGGAAGATGGGCTTCCAAGATGGCTTGCTCACATGGATTCTGGCAGAAGTCTTCAGTGCGTTGCTGGCTAATGACAGGGGGCTCAGTTCCTTGCCCTGGGGTCCTCTTCATAGGGTTGCTTGAATATCCCAGGAGTTGGCTTTTCCCAGAGCAAGTGACTTAAGACAGAGCAAGAAGGAAACCATAATGCCTTTATACCCTAATCTTGGAAATCAAATATCATCACTTCTGCATTATTCTACTTGTTAGAAATGAGTCACTAAGTACAGTTCACATCTGAGAAAGGAGAATTAGGGTACACCTTTTGAAGGAAGAGTATCAAGGCATTTATGGATCTATTTTAATACCACCATACTAATCATAAAAAGTGATGCAGCTTCCTGGTTAGGAAGATGTAGCAACCTAGTCTTACTGGTTAGGCAGATGTTGTATAAAACACCTTTTCCCTAAATTGCCATGTAAAATGTCCAAAACTTCTAAGGCTGCCATGCTGTGAGGAAACCCAGCCCACATGGAGAGACCACATGTGGGAACACCAGTTGACAGCCCCGCTGAGGTCCCAGCCAGTAGTCAACATCAACCACAAGAAATGGGAGTACTATCAACTGAATATATTCCTCCCAAATTCGTATGTTGAAAGGTAATTGATCTTCAATGTGGAAGTATTTGGAGGAGGGGCTTTTGCAAGCCAAGTAGGTCATGATAGCAGAGCCCTGATGAACTGGATTAGTGTCTTTATAAGAAGAGGCCACAGAGAGATCCTTCACCCCTTCTGCCATATGAGGTTACAACAAAAAGATGGCTATCTATGAGGAAGTGGGAATCACCAAACACTGAACCTACCAACGCCTTGGTCTTGGACTTCTCAGCTTCCAGAGCTGTGAAAAAATAAGTTTCTGTTATAAGCCATCCCATTTATGGTGTTCTGTTATAAATTCCCCAAAGGACTAAGACATTGGGCCAAGATGCCTCCAGATGATTCTAGCCCCGGCTGTTGAGAAACCTTCAGCCATCCTCTCACCGAGCCTTTGAATCTTCTCAGCTTTCCAGATACTAGTCATGACTAATTCTAGGATCAGATTCCTCTTCTTAACATAGCTTCAGAGGGGACACAGCATAGCACAGTGATTATGTGCAGAAGCTCTGGATTTCCCGGTCAGTGTCAACTCTCTCTTCTGCTGCTTCAAGCAACATGGCCTTGGGCAATTTGCTTTACTTCTCTAAACCCCAGGTTCTTCATCCTTTAGTTATGAAAACAAAAGTGAGTAGGTGTTGTTTCGAAGACTGAATGGAGTAATGCATTCAAAGTTCTCAGTACATAATTTATGCTCAGTATTGGTATTATTTTCACTATTATCATTTTTATTCTCATTAAATCTGCTCCTCTCTCAGGATTTCCCATATTGTTGGTTTATGTCGTGAAAATCCTAAATCACCCTCAAGCTCAAAATTAAAACAACAACAAAAAAAAATTTGTCCACTCTTCCTTCTATTTCACCAAGTATTTATAATAAATTGTCAAGCTCCATTGATTCTACCTCCATAGTTTCTGTTATCCTTCCACCCTCAAAGCCAATTAAGGGATAGGCCAGGAGAAAGTGGCCCTGGGACACCAGCTGAAATGGAAAGTAAACAGCACCAGGAACACTAGCACAATGGAGGAGCAGGTATTTACCAGAAGCAGAGTATGAACATAGTTGGAAGGAATGCTTGGTTAAGTCAGTAGAGGTAAGGTCATGTGATAAGTCCCCATCAAAAGACTGTGAGTGGAAATGTTTTGTGCAACTTCTGTCTCACCTGTTTAAAGGAAAGGACTTGCCTGGACTTATTCCCTTTTCTCCTACCTGTGATCTGGAGCACGAATATGCCTCAGCTTAACTTTGACCATGGAGAAGAAGAAACATTTTAAAGGATGATGGAGTAATAAGATAAAAGGCACCTGGTTCCCTGAACGAATTCATGAAGCAGTTTGCCCTTCAGTCCAGGCAGAGCAGGTGATAACACTGAAGATATCTCAACTTCTCTCTGGTTGGGAGTCTCTTTGTTATACCAGCTTAGTCATTCTGCTAAGTAATACAGGGATCCCCTATCTTGCTCTCCTCATTGGCTGAGGGAAGATGGGCTAGGGGATGGGACAGGGGGAAGACAAACCATTTTTTCAGATGAAGTGTTGGTGGACTTTAAGATCCCAGAGTGGAAAGTGTGCACACATCTAGACAGCCAGCCTGAAACAGCCCCATACAGCACCCTCACCTGGGTAACGAGCAGGAGCATTATAACCATTCCATGTCTCCCATGGAGTCATGGGAGTAGCCTGGAGAACAGGAAGGAGCCTGGCTGTTGGAATTGGTGTGGGTGGCCACCCAAGATCAGACAGGAATAATACAGTTTGGCAGATACAGCGTGAAACATGAGGAGCCTCCTGAAAGTTAGAATTAATCTCAGAATAGGAAATCTGAAATGACAGAAATTAAGTTTCTGCTACCCCTAAAAATAAGGACTTAAAAAAAACTAAGATCAGGTATAGAAACATTAAGAAAGTTGAATTTCTTGCACACCAGAATTTGACAACTGAGATTTGTATCCACCAGTAATTATAAGAGACCTAGGCATCATTTATTGAGAGCTGGCCATGTGCAAGACCGTGTGCTAAGCACCTCACGTGGGCTACCTTGCTTGGTCCTCTCAACACCTCAATTCTGTAGCTATTATTATTTGCCCATTTTATGGATGAGAAAACAAAACCTTAGAGATGTTAAGTAACACAGCTGTGATCTCCCAGTTAGCAAGTAGCAGGGCCAAGATTCCAACCCAAACCATTCACTCCAAAGCCCTCCCTCTTTGTAAATTAATTAATTTTCAAGATTAAACACAACTTGAGGTTATTTGCTCCAGAGGTGCTATAATTCGAAGCTGGATTACTATAGAAGGTTGCTAGTGTATAAACATTTTTAATGTCTAGTACACACACAGAAAAGTGCACGTGAGTTTACAGCTCCCTAAATTTTCAAAAACTGAATGTACTCGTATAATCAGCACTGGAAACAAGAAAGAATATGAGCAGAATCCCAGAAGTCCCCCAGTCACATCCCTTCAGTCCTTATTCACACCGCAAGGGTCATCATTATCCCAGAGCCCAATATTCTGTATGCCACAGAATCAGAGGCCGATTCTTGCTGACTTTTCATGTATGGATCTAGCTCATGAAAACTAATTCCCACTTGTTTTTTTAACAAATATTTCACCAGAGAGAAGAAACCAAAGCCTCACATGCTCAACTTTCCAGTTTTCCTCTTTCTTCAGGGACTTTTTAGGTCAATTCAACTTAACAATTATTTATTCAACTATAAGCTGAACACTTATGTTAAGCAATGGGTTAGATAAACAAATTAGGCCATCTTATCTCTATCTCCTAAAATGGCAAGGGAATACAATTTGTACCTGTGCCCTGTTAAATTCTTTTGGAAATTGTAAGGTGCTAAATAAAAGCAAGGTGGCCTTATGGATTTTATCTGGCTGATATTGCAGCTGCCTAATAAGGTACTATTAGCATCTTAAGGTGCCTGGGCTGAATGATTTTACACAAATCCCCAGATCACCTGGATGACACTGGATTAGAGAATAGGTTCAGAGGTAGTTTGTATTATAACTGTGTTGGACATATTTTCCAAGACAGTTGATGATAAATTGTTAATGCAAAAATTGTCCTTTTGTTTTCCAAAAGTTCTTGTGTTATCATGAAAATGATTTAGGGGCAGGAACTGGGCCTAGACATAGCCACCTATTGTCTGATAGGGAGTTTCCTGAGTGTATTAATCACTGTCCCATTAATTCTATAGGTAGGGGAATTTATATGGACTAGCCATTTGTGTGTGATATGTGTGTCTGGGTTTGTATGGGTGTGTCTGCAGAAAAATAGAGACTTTATAGACAAACACACACTTTTCATTTTAATTTTCACATTTAAGAAGAATCTTTTCCTCTGTTTCCAGTTTTTTAAAGTCCTGCTTCAGGAGCCATTACTTCCCAGAAGACAGAGCCCACATTATTTCTGTTCTTTGTTCTGAAAAGCAGTTGACCTGTTGATCTGGTTGTTCACCAAACCCACTCTCCACCCTGTTCCACCCTTCTGTGTGACCCAAGAGGTCAGCTCCATCCACAGGCCCTCTTGCTTTCTGGCTTTGCAGTTGGCTTCAGACCATGGGAAGTAGTGCCCAGAAATCAGAGAGAGGGAGGAGAGAAGGGAGGAGGTATCTGTTCCCTGGCTCTCAGCTCCCTCCCTGTTCCACCCACAACCCTGGCTCCTGTCAAACTGATCTCTCCAGAGAACAGCTCAAGTTCTCTTTCTCTCTCATCTCTCAGTTTTGGCAACTGCTCCTTTCTCTCCTCCCTTCAGGCTTAGGGATGGTAAAGTGACCCGTCACGCAACTCTGTTGTCCCTCCTATAAAACTTTCCTTCAATTACCCAGTCTGAATGTGCCAGCTATTTCCAGCTGGGATGTTAACTGATAGAGCAACCAAATCTAGGACTGACAGTATATCTAGCCTGAATGCAAAACATGGCCCTTGAACATCACCATTCACATTTGTGGCTGGTCCCTTTCTCCCAGTCTTGTTTACAATGACAGTGTCAAGGTTCTTTAGGAATTATTTTGGGTGCTTTTTGGTCCTCATAAGAGTCCAGGCAAATGATGCTATCTTTCTTCTCCATTTTGACGAATTTATTTTTTCATGGATGGGATAGGTTATGTTTCACCTTTAAGAAGGGACCCACAGACCAAAACTAACTTTCATAAGCTTTTATGAAATTTTGAAAGTTAAAAAAAAAAATACAGAGAAAAGTAGACAGGAGCATGATGGATCACTTTTTTTTTGAGATGGAGTCTCTCTCTGTCACCCAGGCTGGAGTGCAGTGGCGAGATCTCGGATCACTGCAACCCCCGCCTCCCGGGTTCAAGCGATTCTCCTGCCTCAGCCAGATTTTAACTATTAAAACTTACTGACGCGTTAGGGCTTGAATTTTTGTACATCTTCTAGTCTCTGCAGTTGCCACTTTCCTGACGTTCTGGCCTCGCCATGTTAATGTAGCTCCCTCTCATGTGTGCTGTGGGCTCCTCTTTCAGGGTAATATGCATGACACCCCCATGAAGAGGGGCTCAGCAGCCATGTTACCAGCCTACAAAACTGCCACCTCAACCTAGAAGAATTTTCAGCTAGCAAGTACACAATAAGAGGTTGTAAGTCCTTGAACTCAGGGGGATCTCAGTGAATATAATAAAGGACTATGATATAAGTCTACTGGGATTATTAGATTTCTGGAATATTCTGACCAGATGCGGTGGCTCACACCTGTAATCCCAGCACTTTGGGAGGCTTAGATGAGCAGATAACGAGGTCAGGAGTTCAAGACCAGCTTGGTCAACATGGTGAAACCCTGTCTCTACTAAAAATTCAAAAGTTAGGTGGGCATGGTGGTGCACATCTGTAATCCCAGCTACTCAGGAGGAAGAGGCACAAGAATCACTTGAACCTGAGAAGCAGAAGTTGCAATGAGCCAAGATCATGCCACTGCACTCCAGCTTGGGTGACAGAGTGAGACTCTGTCTCAAAGGAGAAAAACAACAAAAAAAAAAAAACCTGGAATATTCTTTTTTTTATCACTAAATCTTTCTTAGAAAATATTCCAAAGCATCTTTGTCCATCTGAATTGTGCCAGCATTTTGGGGTTTTTGAAATGTAAATTCATACCTGAATTGGGTAATTATTAGGGTTGTATACTATTGAGGCTCCATTCAGGTCTATAGATTTTTTTTTTTTTTTTCTTTTTTTGAGATGGAGTCTCACTCTTGTCTCCCAGGCTGGAGTGCAGTGGCGCGATGTTGGCTCACTGCAAGCTCCGCCTCCAGGGTTCACGCCATTCTCCTGCCTCAGCCTCCCGAGTAGCTGGGACTACAGGCCCCCGCCATCACGCCTGGCTAATTTTTTTTTTTAGTAGAGACGGGGTTTCACCGTGTTAGCCAGGATGGTCTCGATCTCCTGACCTTGTGATCTGCCCTCCTCGGCCTCCCAAAGTGCTGGGATTACAGGCGTGAGCCACCGCGCCCGGCTAGATTTGTTAATATTTATATACAATGATAGGCTTTTTAAAAACTCCCCTAGTTTGCAAATTGTCTTTAAGAAACGAATCCATGATAGCAGTATATATATATATTTTATTTTCATGAGCTGTTCTAGACGGAGGAAGGAGGAAAAGAACATACTTATTTAAAAGAAATAATCAGTAAAGAACATTTAGTAAATTGACCAAAGCAGGGGGAATGCCACCCAAAGTCTCCCTGCCCCAGTAAAACCACTCTATTATTTTACTATGTTGTATTCAGATTTTTCTAACTGTAGGTGTGTGTTCCTCATCTATACTATAAACTGCATCTGCTGCCCTGTTTCCAACATTTCCCACTTCATTAAACATTTGCCTTTTATAACATACTGATAATTTAGGTTTTAATAATTTTAATATTTATAGTTAGATATTGTAATTCTATTCTAATTTTTTCTATTAGAGATGCTATTTTCATGAGCATCTCATGCAAAAAAAAATTTATTTTCTTTCTTTATGAATCTTTTCTTAGGAATCATCCTTCCCCTTACCCACCCCTCCCCAAAAGATTAGGTCCAAATACTATGTTCTTACAGTTCCTTTCACATCACAATCTTAAATGATACATTTAAACTATTACTCTATGAATGTCTGTTGTATCTCCTACACTATAACCTCCTGAGTGTGGCATTATCTGTTGTGCTGATCATGTTATTTCCTAGTGCCTCACATGGCACCTAAAGCGTATCAGGTGCACAATAGATATGATATTGGAACAAGGAATCGGAAGATGGTCAACAACGCAAAATAGCCCAGAAAACAAACCTCAGTGTATACAGAGACCTAAATCGATATTTTTGTAATGCTAACATGACAACTAGACAGCTATTTTAAAGGAAAAATTTTTGACTAGCTCTTTACATTTCCATATTTCCATATGTCATATGTCATAATTCCATATGTCATAATAAACCAGAGAAAAAGAGTTACATTTTTAAAAAGTCAAGCCACATACACACTAATAAGATATGAGTGAATGCTTGTCTTTGTCTAAATTATCTAATAATGGAAACATATCAATGGGTAAATCTTCCAGACCATATGAAAACGTAGAGCTTCTATGTATCAAAAATATCACAGACACAATTAAAGAATAAGTAAGACTCCTGGAATAATACTTGCTCGAGTATGGAACATCAGGATTAGTATCCTTCCTCTAGCTGCTATCTGCACAAATCTATAAGAAAGAAAGATTTTTAATCCAACTGCTGAATGAAAAAAGGACATGCACAATTTCAAAAGATAAATTACATGTGGAAAATACACAAAAATAAAAAAATATTTAACTTCAATATTAATAGAATAAAGGCTGGCTGATCAGTCACCATTTTTCACACAATAAAACTAAAAAAAGCTGTTAATGATCAATGTTGATGAAAGTATGTTACAAGAGACAGTCACATAACTTGCTATAAGGAGTGGACATAGATAAAATCTTTCAAAATTTCCTAAGTTGACTATATCTTATTTTAATCGTCAAGGTAAAATAAGAAACATAACTGACTGAGGTTTAGAATGATTCTCTTTTTGTTTCTTTCTTCCTAGAACACACCCAAGGATTGTCCTGTGGCATAAAACCAAGGGATGTCGTTTTTGTTTTCAACTATGTCCCGAAATAGATGGACAGCTTCTTTGAAGACAGGACCTTACCTTACTCATTTTTTTAATCACTCAAGGTCTGCAGGCAGGGCATGGTGGCTCACACCTGTAATCCCACCGCTTTGGGAGGCCGAGGCAGGTGGATCACCTGAGGTCAGGAGTTCAAGACCAGCCTGACCAGCATGCTGAAACCCTGTCTCTACTAAAAATACAAAAATTAGCCATTGTGGTGGTGCGGATCTGCAATCCCAGCTACTTGGGGGGCTGAGGCAGGAGAATCACTTGAACCCAGGAGGCAGAGGTTGCAGTGAGCCAAAATCGCACCAGTGCGCACCAGCCTGGGCAATAAGAGGAAAACTCCATCTCAAGAAAAACAGAAAAAATGGTCTGCAAGTAGTAGGTGCTCAAGCAGTGTTAGTCAGAATGGAATTTAAATTTGACAGATATGCAGTAAATAAATAAGGACCTCAGGCCGGGCGTAGTGGCTCACATGTGTAATTTCAGCATTTTGGGGGGCCAAGGTAGGCAGATCGCCTGAGGTCAGGAGTTTGCAACAAGCCTGGCCAACACAGTGAAACACCGTCTCTACTAAAAAAACAAAAATCAGCCAGGCATCGTGGCGGGTGCCTGTAATCCCAGCTACTTGGGAGGCTGAGTCAGAAGGATGGCTTGAACCCAGGAGGTGGAGGTTGCAGTGAGCCGAGATCATGCTGCTGCACTCCAGACTGGGCAACAGAGTGAGACTCCGTCTCTAAATAAATAAATAAATAAATAAATAAATAAATAACCTCCTGGATAAACATGAATACCAATTTCAGTTCTCTCTCTAATCATGCTTTGAAAATTACAGGTTGGCTTATAATTCAAAATCTTAAGAAAAACATTGTTGGATGCAGGCACACAGCCACTGCCTTCCCAGAGCACACATTTGAAGTCAAGTTCAAGATGGAAAGCATTGCCAGAGGAAGGAGTGTTTTGCCATAATAACGATACCAGTGTTGCTGTTGGAAAGACTGCCTTTTTCATGACAATGAATATAGAGTGACAGCATGTATGTGGGGATTTCAATTAAGTATCCAAGTGATTTCCAACAAGGAATTCTTGGTCTTATTTCACAGGTCAGGAAAATAAGCACAGAGCAATGGAGTGGTCTGCCCGTCATCAGGCAAATCATTTGGATGAGCTGAAAATAGAAGCTAAACCTCCAAACTTACATAGAGATTAGCTTCTGAATATATCCAGAAACTGACCAAGTCACCACCTCCACCATTCTCCCTCTGTCCGAGCCCCACCACACCCTGTCTGGATTATTGCAATGGCCTGTCTACTTGGTCCCCTTCTTTCACTCCAGACTTGTACATCCATTCTTCACTCAGCAACCAGAACCATTTCTGTAGAACACAAATCACTCTTCTACTCAAAACCCTCCATCTCATCCGGATTATAAACCAAAGCCCTTAAAAGGCCCTACAAGGCTTTAGAGGATCTGACCACAGTGGCCTCTAGGGTCACGTACCACCGGCTTCCCTCCTCCTTGGTCACTCTTTTCCAGTTATGTGGACTCCTTGGCTGGCCTTCGGACAAGCCAGACCTGCTCTACTGCTTAGGGCCCTTGTGCTCCACTCACGTGCCTTGCTGTCTCATTTCCTTCAGATTTCTGATCGATTACCGCTGATCAAAGAGGCCTTCTCTGACCACCCTCCAGGAAATATCAGATCTCCTGCTCATTCTGCCTGTTCTTTACATTACACTATTCCTTTATAGTCCTTATCATAGCCTGGTATATATCTGTTTACTTACTATTGTCTGTCTCCTCTGCTGAAATGTAAGACTCCCATTCCGTTTTTGCCAGTCACTAGATAACGCACACACATATATATTAAAGATAAACCAAAAATCTTCTATTTTATTTATTTTCAGAAATGGGGTCTTGCTATGTTGCTCAGGCTGGTCTCAGAACACCTGACCTTAAGTGATCCTCCCTTCTCAGCCTCCTGAATAGCTGAAATTACAGGCATGAGTCACCATGCCCAGCTTATTTATTTATATTTGATTACTGATTCTGTTCTTCCTACCCCCTTTTTCTATTTCCAAAGCCACACATCAGCGCCGTTGATCACCATCCCTTGCCTGCATTACTGCAGCAGACTTCTTAAGAGCCCCACCTGCAGTCCTGCAGTCTAAAATAATCTAACTCCATACACTCTTTGTCAAGTCACCTTACTGATCAGGAACCTACTGTCAGTGTAAATTGATACTAACTCTATGGAGGGCAACTTGTCATTATCTTTCAAAATGATGTGTCTCTACCATTTGACTCATTTGATCCATTTCTAGAAATTCATCTATAGATAAGTGGGAAACAGCATATATACACAACTATTGCAGCATATTTAATAGTAGCAAAATATTAGAAACAATCTAAAAGTTTCTCAATAGAGTACAAGTCAAATAAATTTGGTACATCCATAAAATGGAATTGCATGCAACCATTAAAAATGAGCCAGCCCAAATATATATGGACACATTAAGTTAAAAAAAAAAAAGAGGGCAAAATAGTGGACAGGGATGCTGCAATTTGTGAATAAAATGTTTTTGGATAGCCACACGCAGAAGAAAGTTGGATCCCTACTTCACATCATGAACAAAACTTAAATCAAAATAGATTATAGAACCAAATGTAAGAGATAAAACTGTTAAACTCTTAGAAGAAAATATAGGAGTAAATATTTGCGATCTTGGGCTAGGCAAAGTTTCTTTGATAGAACACCAAAAGCATAAGGACAAAAGAACTGGATAAATTTGGCTTTGTTAAAATTTAAAATTTTCGTGCTTCAAGGGACACTATCACGAAAGTGAAAAGACAACACACAGAATGGGTGAAAATATTTGCAAAAAATCTATCTGATAAGACACTTGTATCCCAAACATATAAACAACTCTTGCCACCTAATAACAAAAAGACAATTCGATTTTTCAAAATAGGCAAGGGATTTAAATAAGCATTTCTCCAAAGAAAATATCAAATGACCAACAAGCATATAAAAGCATGTTTAACATCATTAGTCATCGGGTAAACGCAAATCAAAATCACACCCACGAAGAGAGCAAAAATAAAAAGTGACAGGCAATAAATAACAAGTGTAGGCAAGAACTGGAGAAATTAGAGACCTCATTCATTGCTGGTGAAATTGTAAAATGGTGCAGACATTTTGAAAAACAGTTTGGAACTTTCTTGAAGGGTTAAACGTAAGGTTACCATATGACCCAGCAATTTTACTCCTACAAATGTATCCAAGAAAATTGAAACATTTATGTCTTTAATATTTATTTATTTATTTATTTTGGGACAGAGTCTTGCTCTGTTGCCCAGGCTGGAGCACAGTGGTGCTATGATAGCTCACTGCAGCCTCGACCTCCCAGACTCAAGCGAACCTTCCATCTCAGTCTCCCAAGTAGCTAGGACCACAGGTGTGCACCACCACACCCAGCTAATTTTTGGATTTTTTTGTAGAGATGGGGGTCTTGCTATTTGCCCAGGCTGAGCTCAAACTCCTGGGCCCAAGCAATCCACCTGCCTCAGCCTCTGGGATTATAGGTGTGAGCCACTGCACCCAGCCACAACATTTATGTTTACAAACACTTGTAGATGAAAGTTCATGCAGCATTATTCATAATAGGCAAAAAGTAGTAGCAACCCAAAGTTTTATCAGCTTATTAATGGACAAACAAAATCTGTAATATCCATACAAAGCTATATTATATTAGCTATTTGTTGCCTCCAGACCGTGACTCAAGTCATTTTGCTCACCTGAGAGTTCCTCACTTTCCTTTCTCCTTTTCACTTCTTTCTTCAACATCTAGCCCCGAACTCATCGTCAAGACTATTATTATACTCACTTTGTGTCTCTAAGCATTTATAGATGGTATTGTTATCATCGTCATCATTATTATTTTAATTCATGCCCACTGACCGCAGTCACCATCTTCAATGCACCTGCACGGCAATGGTCTCCCCTCAGAGTGAATTCCTCCAGATTTTCCATGTGGCTGAAAAGAAGGGACTCTTCTTTACTAACAATATGGTATCTTTGTAGTAGGAAGGATGCAGGTGATAGTGTCAAGGAGACCTGTCACTTGTTCCTCTGGGATGCACTTTGGCCATAGTGGGCCCCACCATCCTCCAGCCACATCTGAACTCATGACAGACACATGTCTTAGATATTGTTCTCAGTTTCCTGACACACTATCTGAAAAGTGTCTTACTAATTAGCACTGCCTGTTGGATCTATTTGTCATCTCCTCAAACAGGCTTACACTGCTCAAAATAGCAGCGGAGTGGCTTTGTACTGCATCAACTTAGTTAAACTGGAGCTGTTTCCCAGGTTTCCCTTCTATGTATGGTTCCAGGTTTAGCACTAACCACTGGAAAAATTCTCACAAGATTTAATGAAGACAGAACATCCTCATGCATTCCAGTTGACTTCATTGGCCCTAGTTTGTCCTTGGACGTCTCATTTGTCCTTGCTCACCTCCACCAACTCCCACAGTTGTGTCATGACTATCCCTTTAATAAATCCTTTGTTCTGAACAAGTGTTGGCAAGGGTGCAGACCAAAGAGAACCTTTGCACACTATTGGTGGGAATGTAGAATGGTGGAGCCAAGATGGAAAATATTATGGAGGTTCCTGCAGAATTTAAAAATGGGACTACCATATATGACTTAGCTATCCCTCTTCTGGGCATGCACCCAAAGGAAATGAAATCACCAACTCATAAAGACATTTGCACTCTCATGTTCCTTGCAGCATTATTCACAATAACCAAGATATGGAAACAACAGTCCACTGATAGATGAGTGGAAAAAGAAATTGTGAGGTATGTGCGCACATGCAACACACACACACACACACTACAATCAAATATTATTCACCCATAAAAAAGAAATAGATCTTGCTACTTGCCACAACATGGATGAAACTGGAAGATGTTATGCTAAGGGAAATAAGGCAAACGTGGAAAGAAAAAATTGTATGATCTCACTTGGCTGTGGATTTTTTTTAAAAAATCAAATACATAGAAACAGAGCAGAAAGGTGGTTATCAGTAGTAAGGGGTTGTAGGGGGAGTGAGAAAATAGAGGTCAAAGGATGCAAAGTTACAGTTAGGTAAAATGAGTAAGTCTAGAGATCTAATAAATAACATGAAGACTATAGTTAATAATATTACATACTGGCAACTTGCCAAAAGAGTAGATTTTAGGTACTCTTACCACCAAAAAAGGGACAAGATGATAGGTATGTTAATCTGCCTAACTGTGGTAATAACTTCACTTCAATCTGTACAGTCGTGTACTGCTAACAATGTCTCAGTCAACAGAGGACAGCATACCTGACAGTGGCTCCATAAGATTATAAGAGAGCAGAAAATTTTCTAATACCTAGTGACCTCATAGCAGTCTCAACACTGTAGCAACACATTGCTCATGTGTTTGTAGCGATGCTGGTGTACACAAACCTACTGCTCTGCCAGGTATCAAAGTCTAGCACATACAGTTATGTGCAGTACATAGTACTTGATAATGATAATAAACAACTATGTCAATTATGTTACTGGTTTATATATTTACTGTACTATGCTATACTGTACCATACTATACTATACTATACTATACTACTATACTATACTACTATACTATACTATACGATACTATACTATAGTTTGTATTGTTTTAGACAGGGGTCCCCAACCACCAGGCCACAGACTGGTACCAGTCCCTGGCATGTTAGGAACCAGGCTGCACAGCAGGAGGTGAGTAGCCAGTGAGCATTACTGCCTGAGCTCCACTTCCTGTCAGATCAGTGGCATTAGAGTCTCACAGAAATGAAAACCCTATTGTGAACTGCACACGCGAAGGATCTAGAGATATGCACTCCTTATGAGAATCTCATGCCTGATGATCTCAGGTGAAACAGTTTCATTCCCCACTCCCACCCACCCTACCCCCATCAGTGGAAAATTTGTTTTCCATGAAACTGGTCCCTGGTGCCAAAAAGGTTGGGGACCACTATTTTAGAGTCTACTCCTACTTAGTGAAAAAAAGTGAACTGTAAAGCAGCCCTAGGCGGTTCTTCAGGACGTGTTCCAGAAGAAGGCATTGTTGTCACAGAAGATGACAGTTCCATGCATAGTATTACCGCTGAAGACCTTCCAGTGGGATAAGACATGGAGGTGGAAGACAGTGATACTGATGATCCTGGCACTGTGTAGACCTAGGCTCATGTGTGTTTGTGTCTTGGTTTTTAAACAAACAAACAAACAAAAAAAAAAAAACAACAAACAACCAAAAAAAAAAACCAACAAAAAACAAAAACGAAAAAACCTGAAAGTTTAAAGAAAATTAAACAGAAAAAAAGCTTATAAAATAAGGATATAAAGAAAATATTTCTGTATAATAGTACAATGTGCTTGTGTTTTAAGGTAAATCTTATTACAAAAGAGTCAAAAAGTTGAAAAAAAATTTAAAAACTTATGAAGTATAAAGGTTACAGGCCAGGCACGGTGGTTCCCACCTGTGGTCCCAGCTAGTTGGGGGACTGGGGTGGGAGGATTGCTTGAGCCCAGGAGGCTGAGATGGCAGTGAGCTGTGATTGCACCACTGCACTCCAGCCGGGGTGAGACCCTGTCTCAGAAAGTAGGCAGATAGATGGATGGATGTATGTATAGATAGATAGATAGATAGATACAGACATACAGATAGATAGATAGATAGATAGATAGATAGATAGATAGATAGATAGATAGATAGATAGAGATACAGAGATATGGTTTGGCTCCCCCTGCTATGGTTTGGCTCTGTGTCCCCACCCAAATCTCACCTTGAATTGTAATAATCCCCACGTGTCAAGGGCAAGACCAGGTGGAGGTAATTGAATCATGCGGGCAGTTCCCCCATGCTGTTCTCTTGATAATGAGTGAGTCTCAGGAGATCTGAGGGTTTTATAAGCACCTGGCATTTCTCCTGCTGGCACTCATTCTCTCTCCTGCCATGCTGTGAAGAGGTGCCTTCCACCGTGATTGTAAGTTTCCTGAGGCCTCCCCAGCCATGAGGAGCTGTGAGTCAATTACACTTCCTTTTCTTTTCTTTTCTTTTTTCTTTTCTTTTCTTTTCTTTTCTTCTCTTTTGCTTTCTTTTCCTTTCTTTTCTTTTCTTTTCTTTTTTCTTTCTTTTTGTGACAGAGTCTTGCTCTGTTGCCCAGGCTGGAGCTCAGTGGTGCAATCTTGGCTCACTGCAACCTCTGCCTCCTGGGTTCAAGTGATTATCTTGCCTCAGCCTCCTGAGTAACTGGGATTACAGGCATGTGCCACCATGCCTGCTAAGTTTTGTATTTTTAGTAGAGATGGAGTTTCACCACGTTGGTCAGGCTGGTCTCGAACTCCTGACCTCATGATCTGCCCACCTCGGCCTCCCAAAGTGTTGGGATTACAGGTGTGAGCCACCGCGCCCAGTCCTACACCTCTTTTCTTTATAAGTTGCTCAGTGTCAGCCAAGCACAGTGGCTCAGGCCTGTAATCCTAGCACTTTGGGAGGCCAAGTTAGGTGTTTCACCTGAGGTCAGGAGTTCAAGACCAGCCTGACCAATATGGTGAAACCCCGTCTCTACTAAAAATACAAAAATTAGCAGGGCATGGTGGTGGGCGCCTCTCAGGAGGCTAAGGCAGGAGAATCGCTTGAACCTAGGGGGTGGAGATTGCAGTGAGCCGAGATCATGCCACTGCACTCCAGCCTGGGCAACAGAGCGAGAGTCCATCTCAGAAAAAAAAAAAGATAAAATACCCAGGCTTGAGTATTTCTTTATAGCAGTTTGAGAATGGACTAATATATGTATATATGTATGTGTATATATACATGTATATGTATGTGTATATATACATGTATATGTATGTATATATGTATTTTATATATACATATATAAATATGTATGTATTATATATGTACATATAAATATATATATTTATGTATTAGCATCACTATAAACACATTACACCAGCATCACTATAAACACATGAGTAATGTGTTGCTACAATGTTAAGATGGCCATGAGGGATTAGAAAATTTTCTGCTCCATTATAATCTTACAGGCCCACTGTCATGTACGCTGTCCCTCATTGACTAAGACATCGTTACACAGTGCATGACTGTAGAGATTGAAGTTAAGGGATTACTACAGTTAGGCAGATTAACACACCTGTCATATGTGTATATATATATATATATATATACACACACACACACACACACACACACACACACACACACATATATATTGTATTTTGGTCTTTGTTTTGAAGTTTGATAATGTTTTTGTGACCACGAATATGCCATAGGAACTTCGCTTTTGTTTATATCAATTAGCCTATGGGAAAATTGGTTTTGTTTTGTCATCCTGGTTAAACTCAACAGTTTCCAAGAACCTACCAACAATGTTAAGTGAGGACTTACTGGACCATGAAAAGAAATAGAAAGGAATCTTTATTCTGTATCACTTTGCACTCTCTGATCAAAACCTGACTACTTTCCTGTCCTCAGTGGTTTGGGTCCCCCTCTTCTTCCCAGCCTTAATGCCTACCCCATAGTTTTCACAACATACAACACAGATGTTCTGGGATTCTCCTCATTTCACATAATTTTTAACAATGAAGAAGAGGCTTTTTTTTTTTTTCAGTGTATCATTAATTGTTAAATAATTTATATTATTTTTATAAGGTTTTTCAAAGAAGTGAATTAGCAATTTAGAAATTTCCTTTTGGTCCACTTAATTGGAAAACTAAGGTCACTGTACATATGTCTTCTGGTACCTGGATTAGCAAGTACACACTCCAGACTAAATAAACGAAACAAGTCAGAGTGTGCCCCCGAGAGTCCAGGCGACAGCCTCCATCTCAAATAATATATGTTCAGGTACACAGAGGGAAAATCAGACTGGATTAAAAGGAAAACAAACAAAAGGAACTGTATCAAGATCCCAGCAGAAGAAATCATTCAACTCAGGTGGTTTAGATGAAGAGAGTTTAATCACACAGGTGCACAGGGTGAAAGGAGTAACCGGATGATGAAGACCCAGAGAGGAGTAATGGCAGGAAGCTGCTACCTCCCCTACATCAGAAGAAAGGAGAGAGGAAATGGAGTCCAGTGAGGCCTGGAGCCATGGAGAGGTCTCTACCAGAAGTGGGAGTCACAGAGTCACTGCCAGAAGCAAGACTCAAAGCTGGGAGGGAGCATGGGGGACAGGACACCCTGGCATCCTCTGCCCTCCACCTCAATTCTCTTTCCTCCTGCCCTCCCTTCTCCTGATGGAGCCTGCCACTGATTCTATCTAAGAAGAAACCAAGGCAGGGGAGCCAAGGTGATGGGATCTAAGGCTCAGACCAGGGCAGAGAGGAAGTTAGAGCAGGTCCAGGTGTGGTGGAGGAGGTGCATGGCAAATGGTTTCATCTTTGTGCTTTGTCAACACAAAGACTAAACTAGGGCCGGTTGCGGTGGCTCATGTCTGTGATCCCAGCACTTTGGGAGGCCAAGGCAGGCGGATCACCTGAGGTCAGGAGTTCAGACTTGCCTGGCCAACATATTTTCCACATATTTTTACCACAAACAGCTGTATTATCAGCATTATTGTTTTTGAACTTTGTCAGTCTTGGTAACATAGAAATGTTTACTTACAATTCCTTGGTAAAGTAACAGAAGTGTTACTGTTACCAGAAAGGGGTCTGGATCCAGACCCCAAGCGAGAGTTCTTGAATCTTGGGCAAGAAAGAATTCAGGGCAAGTCCGTAAACTGAAAGCAAGTTTATTAGGAAAGTGAAAGAATAAAAGAATGGCTACTTCATAGGCAGAGCAGCCCTGAGGGCTGCTGGTTGCCCATTTTTATGGTTATTTCTTGATGTATGCTAAACAAGGGGTGGATTATTCATGCCTCCCCTTCTTAGACCTTACAGGGTAACTTCCTGTTGTTGCCATGGCATTTATAAACTGTCAGGGCGCTGGTGGGAGTGTAGCCGTGAGGATGGCCAGAGGCCACTCTCACTAGCATCTTGGTTTTGGTGGGTTTTAGCCCGCTTCTTTACCGCAACCTGTTTTATCGGGCAGGTCTTTACGACCTGTATCTTGTGCTGACCTCCTGCCTCATCCTGTGACTTAGCATGCCTAACTGCCTGGGAATGCAGTCCAGCAGGTCTCAGCCTTATTTCACCCAGCCCTTCTTCAAGATGGAGTTGCTCTGGTTCAAAAGCCTCTGACACTGCTGTTCTCGGCTTTTCAGTTATCCTTACTGAGCCTTCTTTCAGAGGCCTCTCTCTCAAGAAACCCTTGTACCTTGTGATGTGAAATAGGAGGAGAGAGAGTGGAAGTAGCTGAGTGGAGAAAATGAAGGCAGGAGCCCTTCTTACTAATAGAACAACTGTGGTTTTTAAAAAAGGAAACGGAATGAGAACTATGGAGGGAATTTTGCAGATAGGTTCTTTGGGCTCTCTGGGACTAATGACATGGAGCGAAGGAAAATGTTTTGTCTTAGAGACGGTAAACGGTTGACTTACACTGAACAAAGAGATATGATAAAAGAGGAAATATTAAGGAATTTGAATTGAGTACTAACCAAGAGTGGTGCTGTTGTCCTTAAGCATTGGGCAAAGTGGGTTGCAGAATTGCTCGACCTTCTAGGTGAAGTCAATATTGGCCGCTAGGTGGCAATCACATGTCTTCAATAATCAAAGACCTCGCAGGCCTGAGTGACCTTCCCGGTGAGCTTCATCAGTCCATCCACTGTTAGAGAATTCTACTTTCAAAGTCTGCTTGGATGCATTTTAATATTAAATCAATTTGTGAGTGCTCATTATGATTCGTCAAAATCGTGGCCCCAAGCAGCTGCTGTTTTCAAAGTAAGTGATGTGTGGTTTTCCTTCCACTGTTTGGGCGTTTACACTCAGAGCTTCCTCCTACTTCTTCTCCTTAGGAACTTGACACTATTTCTGCCATAGCAATGATGTTCCAGGCAACTATTTCTTACAAAAAGAATAAATAGAACAGGTCTTGGGTCTGAAACAATTGGCCAGCTGGGATTTTGTTTTGTATTTGTTTGGTTCTCCTGATTGGTAGATTTAAACAAAGCTTTCCAACATTTTACTTTCGAAGCAAGATTCACATGGAAAAAAACATGTTACAGCACGACATTGTAGACGCTAATCTATTCTGATAGATGTGTTATAGGTCTTCTTCATTTGATTTAATATGCATTTAAAACTGAGTTTGTCTGCCTGGTGAGAGATAAAAGAAATACAAATATAATCACTTTACAAAATAAATGCCTAAGATAGGGAACATTCTGCATATAGTGTTTACATATATGCACACAACAAGAAATGATCAAATACAGTGATGCCAGCATTGATCGTAGATTTTCATAGCCACATATTTCTTGAGTGGTTTGTGCTAGCAAGGGAGACCCAGAGAGTCAGATGGACTCAAGCTTTTGGAATGAGGCGGTGCAGCATCTTCAATCCTCAGGGTATCTCCTGTAATTTTCTACAGGATCTGCCGCCATGCTAGAGAGTGGGTTGCAAAGCTCTGAATAGCTTTACTTACATAGTGTGTTGGGTGTTGGGTGTTTTGAGGTTTATTTTGGAACAGAAAGGAGAGAAGTTTCTCTGAGACATAGCAGGTCACATGCGGCTGAGCCCACAGCAAGGCCAGTGAAAGTTAATATGGGTCACTCATAGCCTAGGAGTGTGTCCCAACAGATGTTTCTGATTTGGCCCCAGGCCACCATCAGACTATGTTGTCTTAAGATGTCATATCTGGTAACTGCAAAAACAAACCATTTTAGCTGTCATATAAGATATTCTCATATAAGTATTGACCTCTTCAAATGAATAATTATCTCAAGACCTTCAGAAAAGAAGTGGTTCTAAGGTTGCATATAAGCATTATATATTGATGAAAACATTGATCACAGACATATTACAGCTGAGTACCAAGTGCTACTGGAGTCACAGCAGCATCTGTTCTGGATTATCAATATTTATGTCCAAAGGGGAGGTCAATTGTTGACAGGGTAGTAGTCAGGGCAAGTCAGTATTTCAGTGGGAAAGTATTAGGGACAGATCTTTTTAGCTGTACCCTCCTTACCCACCAAACACTCATTTTTAATTAGGAACAGATTCAATGTGAAGGACAGGTTCACTCATCCCTGTGGTGAGACATTGTTCTCATGTCCTTTACTGCCCACACTCTGTTTATTTTATTTATTTATTTATTTATTTATTTATTTATTTATTTATTTATTTTGAGATGGAGTCTTGCTCTGTCACCCAGGCTGGAGTGCAATGGCTCAATCATGGCTCACTGCAGCTTCGACCTCCCCAGGCTCAGGTGATCCTCTCATCTCAGCCTCCAAAGTAGCTGGGACTACAGGCACGTACTTGGCTAATTTTTCTATTTTTTTATAGAGACGGTTTTGACCTGTTGCCCAGGCTGGTCTCAAACTCCTGGGCTCAAGTGATCTGCCTGCCTCAGCCTCCCAAAGTGCTGGGATTACAAGCATGAGCCACACCACGTAGCCATTGCCTACACTCTTTATCCAGAGTTTGTTTGGTGCTTTTCACCCTATTTTTGTGCTCAATCTTAAGATCTGATTAATGCCAAAAATAAATAATCTAATTTCAAAATAATTAAGTTCATATTACGTATACACATGTTTGTGCACATATGCATGTGATGATCTTCATGTATACAACTATTCATACATTTATATTTTTATCATTCGTATATGCATGCATGTGTGTAAGAAGACTTGGCCTTTGTTATTTAAAACTAATCATATATTAATATATATAAGAAGGACAGAGAATGGAAGGCCTACACCTCCATATTAGCAGAAGTTATCTCAAAAGGGTAGAATTACTTCCTTTGCTGATTTCTCTTCTATTCTTTTCTGTCTGTGGTTTTCATGTTTTCTGAAATAATCAAATATTACTTTTATACATAGAAAAAACCATAATGTAATGGTTTTGGAAAAGTGTATTTGACTTTAGTAACAAAGTATTATGTTCTAACAAATAAAAACAAGGTAAAATTGATCTTAGGGCCTGACAGCTCAGGTCACCCTTAACTCACTGCTTAACTGGCCCTGACTTGGCCAAAATCACCTCAGTGTTTGCTCATCTGAAGCAGAGAAGATATTTGCTAAGCCCTATTCTGGGCTGTTGAGGAATCAGATGAGAAGGCTATCCGAAAACACTTTGTGATTAGACTGCATATATAAAAACGTGATGACTTCACTGTGACAGTTGCATTTTCCATGAACTGGCTATGCCCCTCCTGTTATAGGGAGTTCCCAGGAGCTAGGGTCATGCATGAGCCTTCCTGTGGAACTCCCCGAAGACCCTGGTCCCGTGCTTGGGAACAGCAACAATCAAGACCTGCCAATGTCAGAACTGGAAAAGTCCCAGATTCCCAGATTTAGTTCCAACAGTCAGGAGTCAAGGTTTGTTTCATCGGATATCCTGACCATGGAATTCCACAGGAACTAGGGTTTGTTGAATCAACGATAGGACACTCAGGTACATTTGAATTTCAGATACAGGTAACAAATAATTTTTAGTATGAGTATGTCCCAAATATTGCACAGAATTAATGTACATCGCAAAACATTCGTTGTTTATCTGAAATTCAAATTTAACTGAGTTTCCTGTCTGTATTTTATTTGTCAAATCTGGTTATCCTAATGGAAACCTTCATCCTCTCTCACTAGTTTGGTTGGTCGGTTGGTTGGTTGGTTGGTTGGTTGGTTGGTTGGTTGGTTGGTTTTTACTTATTAACTTCAACTTCTTAATGAGAGTTTAGGTTTTACAAATAGTCATCCCTTGGTGTGCATGGGAGATTGGTTCTAGGACCTCCCTCAGACACCAAAATCCACAGATGCTCAAGTCCCTGATACAAAATGGTGTAGTATTTGCATATACCATATGCACATCCTCCAGTATACTTTATGTCATCTCTAGATTACTTAGAATCTTTAGATTGCTAATATAATGTAAATGCTATGTAAATAGTTGTTACACTGTGTTATTTAGGAAATGATGAGGAAAAAGTCTGTACATGGTTAGTATAGATGCAATTTGTTTCCAGATACTTTTTATCCATGGCTAATTGAATCCAGTCATGGAATCCTCAGATACTGAGAGTCAACCGTACATGCTCAGGGCCTTTCAGGTAGGGCACCCCCTGTAAGTGCACCTGATATATGCTAAACAATGATAGGCCTTTGCAACAGCATCAGCAGAGCTGGCAGGGTGCTATGGAAACACACAGGGGGAACCCACCAGCATTCTCTCAGAACACTGTAAACTGTAGAGAGCTTCAAGGGTGACTGTCTGGGCCACATCTTGCCCTTTAATTGGCCTGGCTGTTGTGCAAAGAAAGCACCTGCAACCATCAACCTGTTCACCCACCAGTAGACTGGAGTCATTGTTTATCCTTGGATGTGAAATTGGCCAGGGGCAATTAAGAATTGGGAAACTAGAAAAGGCAGCCCAGTGTCAAGGAGGTCAAGACTGGGTCACAGCCTTGCTTCCCTCCAGATCTGTCTTGTCTCCGGATGGTGGGAGAGTTGAGGCAGGGGAGTCTGGAATTATTATAAAAGGCAGTTTTTCTTGAAGCAAACAGCCAGCTAGGCAGCACAGCTTCCAAGCTGAGAGTCTGAAGGGCTTGAGCCAGTGCCCCTTCCCAACCAGCCAGATACCCCAAGGTCCCACCACTGGCCTCACACTCTGGGGACACCTAAGCATTTCAATTAGACTACAGCATTATCTGTCCTCTGATAAATTCACTACCAAAAGAAAACAATCAAGGATAAAAGAGTAGCCATGGTGGCAAGTCAGGAGTCCTGGCCACGTGGACTTAATCATGGCTTCACTCCTCTGAACTTCAATTTCTTCATTTATAAATTAAAAGGCAGAACTCCATGACTGCTGAGGTTACATCCAACTCTATAATGCTGGTGAATAACAGAGATGCAGGATCAGTAAACTTTGGTAAGGAAATGGGTTTTGTCACAGTTTAGAAATACCAGGTTCTGCTCAGGATTCTAGATTGGCTTTACAATGGGGCCCTAGGTTGCCAAGGGGGTACAGTGAGACCACCTGGGAGTAGCTGAGGACACAGGAATAAGGAAGTGGCCAGCATCTCTGAGACTTACCACTGACACTCTTCATTCCACTTCTGATAAGGCCCAGCTGTTAAAGATAAGGCTATTGTGGCCCAGCGCAGTGGCTCACGCCTATATTCCCACACTTTGGGAGGTCAAGGCAGGCAGATCACTTGAGGCCAGAAGTTCGAGACCAGCCTGGCCAACACAGCAAAACTCCTTCTCTACTAAAAGTACAAAAATTAGCTGGACATGGTGACTAATTTTTGTGGTCCCAACTACTTTGGCGGCTGAGGCAGGAGAATCACTTGAACTCAGGAGGTGGAGGTTGCAGTGAACTGAGATCTTGCCACTGCACTCTATCTCCAAAAAAAGAAAAGATAAGGCCATTGTCCTATATGGGAGAAACTGATTGCAAATTCAATCACCATTTATTATGTTCTTTTTCCAAACCAGGAAAAGTCTGGGGTACTAGAGAATAAATTGTAAATATTTACTAGTATGTGCTGAATTTCCTTTATTCATTACTAATTCAATCAATGTTTATTGAGCATCTGCTCTATATCAGGACTGTTCTAAGCTCTGAAGATGTTGTATTGGAAACCTTTCCCTTCCACCAGCAGTATGTGAGGAAACAGTCAGCAAAGTGTAACTGCTTCTCCAGCTGCTAATTGCACAAAAGCAGGTACCGTGTTACTCTGAGGTTTAGTTCTACCTTATCCCCCATCTTCACTGACCATCTTGTTTTGAATAATCATGAGAGAAGCAAGGAGAATGTTATTAGCTGAGTTGTGTCACCCCAAAATTCATATGTTGAAGTTCTAATCCCCAGTATCTCATTTGCATATGGGGTCTTTGTGGATGATCAAGTTGAGATGAGGTCATGGGGGCGGGCCCTAATCCAATACAATTGTGTCCTTATGAAAAGGGGAAATTTGGACACAGAGACAGACATGCACTTGGAGAGGGCACCATGTGAAGATGAAGGCAGGAATCGGGACGATATATTTTCAAGCCAAGAAACACCCAAGATTGCCAGGAAACCAGCAGAAGCTAAAAGGAAGACACGGAACAGAATCTCCTTCACAGTCATCAGAAGGAGCCACCCCTGCCACCATCTTGATGATCTTGGACTTCAAGCTTCCAGAGCTGTTCAAGCCTCCAGAACAACACATATCTGTTGATTAAGCCATGCAGTTTGTGGCACTTTATTATAGCAGCCCTAAGAAATGAATACAAGGCCAGGTATGGTGGTTCACACCTGTAATCTCTGCACTTTGGGAGGCTGAGGCAGGAGGATCACTTGAGACCAGCCTGAGAAACATAGTGAGACCCTGTCGCTACTAAAAAATTTAAAAAAAAAAAAAATTAGCCAGGCGTGGTGGCATGTGCAGTCCCAGCTACTCAGGAGGCTGAGATGGGAGGATCACTTGAGCCGGAGAGGTCAAGGCTGCAGTGAGCCATGATAGCACCACTACACACCAGCCTCCGTGACAGAGAGAGACCCTGTTTAAGAATATAATAATAAAAAAAAACAAATACAAAGAGCCTTGGTCAGACTGTGCTATTCTCATTGCTTAGGCTACAAGTAGGTATAGTGTCCCATGGCAACTTCAGAACGCAAGGCCTGTAACGCTCTAGGGCCAGGGCCCAGAACCTTTTGAAGAGTTGCCAAGAGCAAGTCAGGGCTTGAGGAACTGCCTAGGGCTAGAGCTCTGGGACCAGCCTGTTCCTTCACACCAGCCAGCTCTGACTTCTCACAGGGTCCACTGACTTTCTTCACACCCTCCCCTTGCTCCTCATGGATGTAGCAGGGCCTGTCCTTGGGCCTCTCGAGCACCTCCCAGCCCAACCCAGGCCACGGCCCCACTCTGCCTCTGTTTTGAGGACTAACTTCCATTTTTCGTTGCATGTTCTTCTGACCTCTAATTTTTGGCCCAATCCTGGTTTTGCCTTTGGCTCTCTAGCTTAGACACAGAGCTCATGGAGGCTGTGCCACAATTTGAACCAGGGATAGGACAAGAATGTCAGAGGCTGTTTAGGGATCGTGGAGGGGAGGAGGGTTACAGGGAAAGAATGCATTTGGCTTATAGTGAAAAATCAAAACAACTCATACTTTGAGTTTCCCAAGCACTTTGGTGTATATTGCCTTTGAGCTATACAATGCAGCCCCTGGGGCACAGTTAAGATGGGTGTCATTATTTTATTTATATCTCCATGTTAAAAATGAAGGAACTGAGGCTCACCCAGGTTACAAAACTTGACTGAAATCACACAGTCCATGCGGGAGCCAGCATTTGGTTTTAAGTACAAGTTATTTCTGCCCTGCCACACTCTCCCCGCATAGATCAGAGCTCAGAAGCTAAAGGAGGATGCAGAGCCTGGACTGACATGACGCAGGCAGATGCAGACCAGACATACTGACTTGGCTCTCCCTCCTCAGCAAGTAGTGACTGGCCAAATACCACACACAAATAACAAACACCTTGCATTTATATAATACCTCACAACTGACAGTGTTTTTACAAGGATTATCTCATTCCATCCTCACAAATAACCCCATGAGGTAAGCAGGGTGAACTCAGTTATTTTATTTTATTTTATTTTATTTTATTTTATTTCAGATAGGGTCTCATTGTCACCCAGGCTGGAGTGCTGTGGCACAATCACAGCTCACTGCAGCCTCGACAGTATTGTGTGCTAAGATAGGACAGTATGTGTGCTAAGTATTTGCCTTCCCTGAATGTCCACATTGTTATGAAGGTATATTTGTCAAGGTAAGAGGGTGTAATATACCTTGCTGAGCAGTTTGTAGCTTGGTTTGTAACTTTCAGCTGTTGAGATGTATGGTAAGTTGGCCTTCATTTGTACTTCTGTACCTTGCCCTGCATTTGTTAGGAGTGGATCTGGTGAAAACCAGGCTTTCCTGCTTCTGCTGTTTTAGCTGCTCCTGTAAGCAGGCCACTCATGGAGGTGTCTGTTGCCCTGTGGTGGTGGGAGAAGTTCTAGCCTCTTACTACTAGTTTTCTGAGCATGAGAGCATGTGTCATACCTTCATTTTACTAGCGCCAATTGCAGCAGGTGCAGCAAGGGTCGGAGTGGCAGCAGCATCCAGGCCATAGAAGCCTCCCGATCTTGCCAATGGCAGGGGCCTCCAGGGCCAGCCCCCTAGTTTGGAAGGCAGCCTCCCTAATGCAGAAGAAACAATGGCTTCTTTGGGGGCCTGATTCTTTGGTGTTACTTAGGGACTTGCTCCTGAAAGCTTAAGTTTGAATCTGTTTCTTCAGCCCTCTCAATGATTCTATAAGGCATATAAATCCCTGAAATAAATCCTTTCTATATAAAACTACTAGAATGGATTCTGTTCTAGGCCACTGACCAACACAGGGCACTTAGCCTCCCCTCCAGGAACAAGGGAGATTCTGGTGACCTAGGAAAATCACTTTTGACTACATTCTAGGGCCTTGTCACTCCATTGAACTTATGATCTTTGGCCAGGTTTTCTCCATTTTTGTTCTGTACCTGGGTTCAACCTCTCTACTTTGGACTGAATTCCTAAAATTCATATGCTGAAACTCCACCCTCCAAAGTGATAGTGTTTAGAGAGAGCCTTTGGGAGGGGTTACATGAGATCATAAGTATAGGGCCCTTAGGGCCCTTATAATGGGATTAGTGCCTTCATAAGAAGAGACACCAGAGAGCTTGCTTTCTCACTCTCCAGCCATGTAAGGGCATAGCAAGAAGGCAGCCATCTACAAGCTAGGAAGAGAGACCTCACCAGGAACTAACCAGACTGGCACCTTGACTTCCCATTCTCTAAAACAGTAAGAAATAAATTTCAGTTGTTTAAGCCAACTAGTCTATGGTATTTTGTCATAGCAGCCCAAGCTGACTAAGACACTCTGATCCTCCTTCGGATCATCAACCCCATTCTTCCCCATCTGCCTGACTTATATGGATGTGGTTCTGCAGCACTGTCACTCAGGTCTTCCTTGGACCATCAAAGCCCAGGGGCAATATCGACACCACCCACCCCAGCCTGAGCTTCAAGAAACCTCTAGCAGATCTCCAAGCCCAGCTGTCTCAGACAAAGAAGCTGACAAATATATGCTGAGACTCTGTGCAGCACAGTTTGGTGAGAGCTGTTTGATAATGGTGCATTGGGATTGTACAGAAAGAGAAGGCAGGAAGAACAACAGAAATAGGCTTGACCTTGTTGTCCACCTTAAGTAAGTATTGAGAATGGCACTCGTCAAAATTCAGAGAGAGTGAAAAGCAAACAGAAAGTGTTCCTTGGCTTTCAAGTTCTTATACAGTTTTTCTAAGAGTCTTTCAAGGGCTTGAGTGAAACCAAGTAGTTTCATTTAACTACGAGTTCCTGCAAGACAGTCTCCAAATTCCAGTGGCCTGGTTTTATCCACTCTCTCCTCTTCAAGTCTGAATGCTCCTGTATAGACTTACTGCAATTTCACTTGAAGTCATTTCTGTCTCATCCAGTTTCATCTCCCAGCTCATGAGCTCATGGGTTTTGCATGATTTCAATATGAAGTCATCAGCCAGGCCTAGCTTCCTACACAGACTTTAAACCCTTAGGATCCTTTTAATAAACTAGATGTAAGCCCCACAGTTTGCACTGAAACATGAAACCCAGAGTTTCTCCCAGGTGCTCTCATATATGTGTATATCACATGCTTCACATCTTTCTCTGTTTCTTAAACACTGAAACCTTCCATCCTGCTTCTCCTCTTCTCAGCACGTGCACCTGCCCTCTCACGGGAGGAGGTGGCCCAGAAGGAACTCAGAGGAGTCAAGTGGTCAAAGCTCAGGAAATACTAGAGCTCTCTGTTTTACACAGAACTATGTAAGTACATGTTGGAACTAAAGCAACACTGAGTTTCTGGAGGATGAAGAAAAAGAAAATTCCATTCTAAGTCAACTGCACAAATAATGGAAAATTGTATATACTTCAACTATCCATTAATAGAGTCCACATTTTGAAACCAAGCCAAAATGTGTAGGCCTGGAACTCTGGAATGCATATTGACTGAACATTCCTTATTTCCAAAGTCATAGCCAACAACAAAAATCACATTGTGGTATCAGAGCCTCCATTCTTTCTCAAATACTCATGTGTTCTCTTTGAGCAATGGCCATAAAAGAGTTTATAAAACAACAGCAGCAACAACATGAAAGTCGCGATCATGACAACTTGAATTTATAGTTTGAGTTTTAAAAATAAGACAAAAACAATTTGATCATATGTAAAAATCTATATAACTCTCTCTAATTTGATTCAAACAAGTATTATTCATTGAGACCCTACTATGCTCCCACTACTGTGCTAAGTTCTAAGAAATATGATAAAACTATATGAAATAATTTCTTTTCTCATAGAGTAACAGAGGCAAATATTGAATGTGTGAGATAATTAGAGAACAACCAAGGGAAAATAATCTGAGCCATGTTGCTGCCATTAAACCTGATAGGTAGTCAACAATAGAAAGATCAGAGAAGGTAAACAGGTAGAAAAGTATGAATTCAAGACAAAGTCATCTAAATAGTCCTTAATGCCTGGATAAGGTCTGGGAGGTTTCTGATCTAATGCTTATGTAGGTGACTTTGCTCTGAAAGGGGATAAATCTAAATACAACTTTTCCCAACGAGAGTTTAGAAAATGGCCAAATGGAAAGGACTACTCAGAACTCATCTCCTTGATAGGTTAAAGCTGCTCCAGGTATGAAAAGCCTCCAGAGGAGCAGACTAAATCATGTAGAAAAGCTGGAGGAAAGCCAGTGTGGGTGACTAGCCATGGCAAAGTACCAGATCCAGTTTATCAGCCACCTTATCCTTTCTCTCTGCCTGCATGTAGAGGAGATACGATTAGGAAGACTATAAAAGGCTAGCATGAGGAAGGTAAAAAAATCTGGTTGTGAGAAATAAGCAATGTGTGAGAAGACTGGGTGGATATATACCCTTTATAACAATTTCTTCACTACTCTTACAGACATTAGGAAGTCTAAAATGGAATGACTTCCTTCCTCCATAGTCTTCCAAATCTGGTCATCTTTCTATGTTGCTGATTTTATTCAATGCTACTTTCATTACTCTAGCCTCTCTGAAAGGAAATTTCCCTCTTCACTGTGTGGGAGGGAAGAAACATTTCTTCCATTAACTGTGTTCAGTGACTGGGACCTGTGAATAAAACTGACAAAAGATAGATTAACAGGAGAAAAAGTTTATTTACACATGCAATGTACATACACACTGAAGTGCTCAGCGATGATTAACTCAAAGGTGTGGTTAGAGCTTGGAGCTTATATAACTAATTTAGTTAGTAGGGGAAAGGTAGGGAAGAGGAATGGCTCCTATGGAAAGAATAAATTGGTTTCTTTAGGAAGACAAATGGGTTCTTTAGAAGAACAAATAGGAGATAAGAAAGTTTGAGCATAGGCCGGGCGCGGTGGCTCAAGCCTGTAATCCCAGCACTTTGGGAGGCCGAGACGGGCGGATCACGAGGTCAGGAGATCGAGACCATCCTGGCTAACACGGTGAAACCCCGTCTCTACTAAAAAAAATACAAAAAACTAGCCGGGCGAGGTGGTGGGCGCCTGTAGTCCCAGCTACTCGGGAGGCTGAGGCAGGAGAATGGCGTAAACCTGGGAAGCGGAGCTTGCAGTGAGCTGAGATCCGGCCACTGCACTCCAGCCTGGGCGACAGAGCGAGACTCTGTCTCAAAAAAAAAAAAGAAAGTTTGAGCATAAAGTTTATACATGTATGAATGTTATTTCCATCTTCAGGGACATAAAAATTCCTCAAAGAGAAAGCTTATGCAGATTTACTCTTAGTCACTCTTCTGGGGACAGACCAACCTCAAGAGTATTTATAACAGTCTTTATTTCTCAGAAGTTTTTACGTATATTCAGATAAGGACAGCACCAAAAAGGCTTCTTTCTGTATCTGTTGAATCTCAAATGTCTTCCGCTTAAAATAATCTTTATACCAACTCTGGGGTTCCGAGGATGCCCCCACACCTGCATCTCTGCTTTCAGTCCCTGGCCAAATCTTCTGCTAAAACTACGAGTTTCTGAAGAATTGTATTAATCATTTTTGTTCCCAGAATCTAGAGTAGTACTGGTACATGGCTTATCCATTCACAAAATACTTTTGAATGAATTAGTAAATAAAGTAAAACAGAGTATTGTTTTCCTTATATTTGCAAAACAGCAACAAACAAAAACCATGATACCTATTAGAGGCTAATTCCCTAACAAAGATATCTCTTGAGCCTTGATCTGTCTCCTGAGATACCCACCTGTATTCTCAACTTTTTATGAGGCATTTCCACCAGAAGGTTTCATAGGCATCTCAAATTCAACAATTCCCACAAAGAACCCCATTGTCTTTCCTGTTCTTCATATATTTTCTAATTCAGTGAACAATGTTACCCAACTACCCAAGTTATATAAATATTACTTGTCATTAACTCCCTCCTTTTCACCCCTTATAGAGAATTATCATGTTGAATCTACCTCTAAAATATCTGTGGAATGAGCATAGAAGTTTCCTTAAAAATTAAAAATAAAATTATTACATGATCCAGCAATTACATTTCTGAGTATATGTCCAAAAGAATTGAAAACTGAATCTCAAAGAAATATTTGCACACCCATGTTCAATGCAGTGTTACTCATAACAGCCAAAGGGTGGGAGAAACCTGAATGTCCATCAACAGATAAATGGATAAAGAAAATGTGGTATATACATATGATAGAATATTATGCAACCTTTTAAAAAAAGGGAAATTTTGTCACATGTTACAACATGAGCAAACCTAGAGGATATTACACTAAGCAAAATAAGCCAGTCACAGAAGGACAAATACTGTATGATTCCAAATATATAAAGTATCTAACATAATCTAAATCATAGGAACAAAATAGAAAAGTGGTTACCAAGAGCTGGGAAAAGGAGAAAGGGGAAATTAGTGTTTTTTAGTGGGCACTAAGTTTCAGTGTTGCAAGATGAAAAAGTTCCTAGAGATCTTTTGCACAACAATGTGAATACATAACACAAATTAATTGTACACTTAAAATAGTTAAGATGGTACATTTAATAAGGTATGTTTTTTATTATAAGTTTTTTATTTAACTGCAGCAGAGTTTATAAATTATCCTGAAGACATCTTGTTGAGCCTATTCTATTCCTGTTGAGCTAAATAACAGCTACTAAAGAAGTAATCAGTTATAGACTGATCCAGATAAAGTCAACCTATTTTAGATGGCTGATGTTTAAGGATGCCACCTAAAATAGACTGACTAAATGAAAGCCATTTATTTCATTCATGCCCCAGTGGGACATTGCCAACCAGAGATCCCTGCAATGTCACTTGGCAAGCCAGGGACCCCTGACTGGCAATGCCCCACTGGGGCCTCACTCAGACATCCTGACACACCCCAGCTCACCACTGTTATAGCTTATACCTGCATTCTGCTGTTCCCGAGCTCTTGTACTGCACCCAAGAAGAATGAGGATGCACAGGACATTGGAGGGTGAGGAAGGAGGAGAAGAATTTTATTGAGTGATGAAAACAGCTTTCAGTGGAGAGGGGACAGGGTGATGGATCTCCCATGTGGCTGGGTCTAGAGCCTTTTATGGACTCAGAATGGGGAGTGCATGGTGATTGGTCTGTGAGTATGCAAAAAAGGTTAAAGCAAAGACACCACTTAAAGGTAAGCACAAAAGTGTACAAAAACCAATTAGGAAAGAGTAGGTATATGTAAAATAGGTGAAGGGTGGGGACCAATCAGAGGAAAACATGCCAAATGGGAAGACAAGTTCCCAATCTGGTCAGAGGATTTAACTTGCAGCTTGACTTTCAGGCTTTAAACTGTCTTCGGCTTGAAGGTGGGGTTTTGCCACGGGCCCACCCCTATCTGCCTAGGCATTTGTCTGCCTCTATCAACGTCAGAATGAAAACTGGGAGATCTGCTGCTCCTTCCATTGGTAAGAGGACAGTAACAGTGTTTTTTCACTCCTACAACTTCTATTTATCTCTATGTTGATTTTTGTTTTGGAAGGATAAGGGCTGGTTTTCTTTTTCTTTTTTCTACAATGAAGATTTCTTTTTAATTTGTTATATGAATGACTCAGGTAAAAACACTCAAATGATACCATTTAATTTTTATCCTGATGACATAATCAGAAACCTTCTGGATCAGTCATTTTGCTTCCTTCCATCGTTTCTTATGAACAATATATACTAGCTTTAACCCTCATTCCTCCTAAGAAAGCAATTACACAAAGCTAGTATTAAAAGAAAGCAATGTGAAGTATAGCTATTTTAAAAAACAAAGGAAAGTTTTTGGGGGGTGATGTGGGAATTACCCAGCAAATTTTGATGAACTGTAGGGAAGCTGCTGGTCAACTAGACCCAGCAAAACAAAATATACTCTTCAATTACATCTATGTGTCTTGGCTTCAAGGAAAAGAGAATGGGTTTTGGTAATTGCAGTGTTTTGCTTTGGCTTTTTGTTTGTTTGAGATTTTTTGTGTGTTTGCTTTTTTGTTTTTTTATAAATTTGTAACATTTTTGAGATTGTTTTCTAAAACAAAAACAGATCCAAAAAAACCCACTAGATTTTAGTTCTCAGTTCCAGGGCGAAAAAAGTCAGCCTACCCTCAATTTGAACCTATATCCATGTGGTCATAATTAAATGCCTCAAAAGAACTTAAAATCATCAGAAAACATCTGACCATATTGTGAAATGTCCAGCTACACATACTAGCATGTGGCTGGGCAGCAGTTTAACATTTCTGAAATGGCATCCATACAGGATAGGAAGGAAATGCTGAGTAAGCACCAGGAAGAAAGTAATAAGGAAGGAGATTATTTTCTTTTCATCATATACCTGGGTCCAGAGAATGAAGTTGAAATTGTAACTGGAAGAATTCAACAGGGTCTCCAAAACATCCTGGAGACATGTGGGATGCTCCTCTGACCAGATGGAAGGAACTGGGAGGAGGAAGTTAATTACATTTGTGGGCAGTGGCTGAGGCTTTATTGTAGTGGTAATGCATGAGAGAAGTCTTGAAACAAAGAGAAGGATTTTGAGGGGCAGGGAAGTGAGGAAAGGACCTAAGGGTGCAGGATGAGACCTTCACAGCTGCAAAGATAGACTGGGTTTCCAGTTTGTTTGCTAGACAAGGAGAAGAAAATTGATATGGTTTGGCTGTGTTCCTGCCCAAATCTCATCTTGAAATGTAGCTCCCATAATTCCCACGTGTTGTGGGAGGGACCCAGTGGGAGATGATTGAATCATGGAAGCGGTTTCCCACATAGTGTTTTCATGGTAGTGAATAAGTCTCACGAGATCTGATGGTTTTATAAGAGGTTTCCCCTTTTGCTTGGCCCTCATTTGCTCTTGCCTGCCACCGTGTAAGACGTACCTTTCACCTTCCATCATGATTGTGAGGCCTCTCCAGCTACATGGAACTGTGAGTTCATTAAACCTCTTTTTCTTTATTAATTGCCCATTCTTGGATATGTCTTTATCAGCAGTGTGAGAATGGACTAATACAATAATGCAGGGGTTTGTGTAAGAGGAAAACACTCAGACTTCTCATATTTTTAGACCAATAATACAACACAACAGCATAGAGGACGATTTGGAGAGGGAGTGGAAAAAATGGGTTATAAAGTTAATGCAGTGAACTGTGGCAGAGACCAAAGGGACAGAAAGGAGGATAACACAGATTAATTCTGTTTTTATTAAGCTAAACAAAATTTTGTTCTGTTAACTAAAAAAAAAAAAAGAAGAAGAGAGAGAAAAGGAAAAGCTTTTATATGCTCTAACTTGATTGGTTATTGAAGTTCCAAGGTAAAACAGAAAATAAACGTATGCAGGCTCCAAAGTAGGAACAAGCACTTTTTTCCCCTTAGAGCAATTGCTGCCCCTGTCCATTGCCAACTCCCTGTCTGACCACCCACTTCTCAGATGACACCCTTTGTTTCTGTACCTGCCCCCACTGCCATGCATGGGACAGAAACCAGGGAAATTCTTTCCCCACAAGAGCAGGAGGTCACACTTACCACCACATTGCAGGAACAGAATTTACCCCTACGTTGCAAGAACAGAAAACAATGTCACTGGCATGCTGAATTTTAACTCAAAAAATTTTTATTTCCCTCCTCCACTCCCACTCCTCGAAGAACCAGTGGGATATATATTAGTTCTGTTCTAGATTACTACTTATGGGCTATTTCATTGCTTTATAAAAGTCATTAGGCTCCCTTTTTAGCATATTGAAAGAGTTAGTAGTGGTTGCTTCAATAGCTAGAAAAGGCATGCAATTCAAATAACTGCTTTCCCAAAGAACTTCTAACATGTACCCGGTGTATATGGTGGTGGTAATATCACAGGCTTTCTGGGTCAAGCCCACTTTGCCACTTCTCCATTTAAGCCCATTACTTAACCTCTCTGTGCTGTTTCCTCCTGGGTAAGTGAGGGTGATGGCAATACCTCCCCGAGAAGGTTATTAGGAAAATTAAGGAGGTTAATACTGTATATGTAAAACACATGAAACAATGCCTGGTGCAGAGTTAAGTGCTTAATAAGCATTAGTGATGACCATGATGCAGCAAAATTCATTTCTCTTTTCTAAAATGAAAAGAAGGATGAGGTAAGAGAAAATCTTAGCAGGGTGGTGGTGCTAATGCTGTAGACACAGGATGCTAGGAGGTAAGGGGGAAAGAGGATCACCACTGCATTCACAGACAGCCCTCATGGTCTCAAAGTGGGGCAGCCCTTGGGCAGGGACACCAGGTGGACCATTTAGTACCACAGACATACAAGATTCCATGATACGTAACCTACAGATTGGTGTTTTCACTGGGTGACAAATGTAACACTCCACATACAGGCATACCACAAAGATCTTCCTTCCCAGCAGAAAGAATATATGTGAGATATTCCAGGTTGTTTAAATGGGGAAGTTAAGAGAAAGGACAACTGTTCAAATTAAAGGCCAATCCTCCCATGGAGCTAGGAGACAAAGAGCCATTCGCCTGCCTCACCTATGTTAAGAGGAGGCATCTACCCTACAACTCATAAGTCTACCAGTTGTGTAACCACCCCACGGGTTCTTCTTGCCTGCTGCCAGGTAAAGCCAATTTATCAAGACTTGGGGGGTTGCAATAGAGGAAGAGCTGGCTAAACAGGCGACCGGTTTTATTATTACCCACATCAGCCTTCCCAGAGGCCAGGGGTTTTTAAAGATAGTTTGGTGGGCAGGGGGCAAGGGAAGGGAGATAGCTGATTGGTTGGGTCAGGGATAAAATCATAGGGAGTTCAAGCTCTCCTCTTGCATTGAATGAGTTTCTGGGTGGGGGGCCACAAGACCAGATGAGCCTGTTTACCAGACTGGGAAAAATAACTCGAACACCAATCTTAGGTTTGACAATAGTAATGTTGTCTATAGGAACAACTGAGGAGGTAACTGATCTTGTGGCATCTGGCTGCTTGACTCCTGAACCATAATTTCTCATCTTGTGGATAATTTGTTAGTTTCACAAAGGAGGTCTTGTCCCCAGGCAAGGAAGGGTTTTGTTTTGGGACAGGCTGTTATCTTTGTTTCAAAGTTAAACTATAAACTAAATTCCTCCCAAAGTTAGTTCTGCCTACGCCCGGGAATAAACAAGGGCAACTTGAAGGTTAAAAGCAAGATGGAGTTGGTTAGGTCAGAACTCTTTCACTGTCATAATTTTCTCACTGTTACAATTTTTGCAAAGGCGGTTTTACTTGGAGCCTACTCTCAGTGAAAACTGAAAATGTTTTCCATACCCCAGCAATCTTTAGTGCAATGTTTCCTAAATAACTAATAAAATTAACTTTCTGAAAGGTAGAGGATGACAATTAAAAAAATATTGAAGCTGCTTGTATAGAAGCACATAGAATCTTCTAACTAGAAGGAAACTGAGTAATCCTTTTGTTTTGTGGACTAAACTAATTTTTTTAGCAGAGCCCTTTATTCAAACAAAATTCTTCTTGGAATCTTACACATAAAACAGTTTTTAAAAAGAACTAGTGTGGCACAGCAGTGCTGTACAAAGGTAAGGGTCGGTGGGATCAATCCACCTGAATCATCTGCCCAGGACACAGGCAATAGGGGAGTGCATTATTTGTAGAGAACTGAAAAACAAGGAAAAAGCCAAGCAAGAGAGAGTCTGATTTGTGTTACCACCATGCACTCACAGTTTTAAATGGCATCAGTGATAGAATATTCCCCTCCACCAGGGCAGACCACTTGGTAGTTATGAGGTAGGGCAAGTGTGAAGTGAGGCAAGTGTGTGATTGTAACTACCCAGTGGGTTCATCTTGCCCACTGCTTAGATAGAGCTGATTTACCAAGATAGGAGAATTCCAACAGAGAAAGAGTAATTCACACAGAGCTGGCTGTGCAAGAGACAGGAGTTTTATTATTACTCAAATCAGTCTTCCTCAGTATTCGAGGATCAGAGCTTTTAAGGACAACGTGGTGGGGAGAGGGGAAGCCAGTGAGCCAGGAGTGCTGATTGGTCAGGTGAGAGATGAAATCATAGGGAGTAGAAACTGTCTTCTTGCACTGAATCAGTTCCTGGGTGGGGGCCACAAGACTGGATGAGCCAGGTTATCAATATGGGTGGTGCCAACTGATCCATCAAGTGCAGGGTTTGCAAAATATCTCATGCTGTGTGTTTCATGATCTGTCAATTTGTCTCTCAACCGTGGTCCCCAGGGGGTCCATGGAACATATTTTGAAAACCGCCAATCTAGCCCACTCTGCTCACCTTTGAAGCCCAGAAAGGTTAAGTGACTTCCAATGTCACCAAGGTAAAGCAACTCATACAAGTAAAATTAGAATCCAGGCTCCATGCTTTCTGTGTGTCTACTTCCCAAAGCTACTGTAGGGACCAAGGGAAAAACTTCCCCTTTGCCCTCTTGCAGGTTCACTGAAAACCATCTGACAAAAGGCAGATTCATAGAAGAAAAGAGTCATACAAAATGTCTTTAATGTGTACATGTAGGAGTCATACAAAATATGAAAACTTGGCTGGGCGTGTTGGCTCACACCTGTAATCCCAATACTTTGGGAGGCTGAAGTGGGAGGACTGCTTGAGCCCAGGAGTTTGAGACCAGCCTGGGCAACATAGCGAGACCCCATATCTAAACAATAAATAAATAAGCTGGGAAGGGTGGCACACACCTGTAGTCCCAGCTACTCAGGAGGCTGAGGTGGAAGAATCCGTTGAGGCTGCAGTGAGTCATATCATGCCCCTGAACTCTAGCCTGGACAAGAAAGCAAGACCCTGTCTCTGAAAAAAAAGTTTAAAAGAAATATGAAAACTTAAAGAAAGGGCCTGATGATTGATGCTTTTATAGCATCTTGAAGTTACAGAAAGAATAGAGGTTCAGAGCATGGCACGACAGGTTATGGGAGGGAGACAAAAGAAGATAAGGTAAGCAAGGGTGATCTTGTTATGCAGATGAAAGTCACAGGTAACACATCTCAGAAAGAAGAGATGCAGCCTGTGGTTAAGTCTAGATCTGGACAGGCCCTCCGACAAAGCCTGGATGTTTATTTTGCTAATGTAGATTTTTCTCTACAGATGCAAATCTCCTCCACAAAAGGCAGGTTTTCAGGGTTATTTCAGTCTGAAGCCCTCTGTAAAAACATCTCAAAAGATGTCAATGAAGCGTATTTTGGGTTGAAATATTTTTGGTTTCCCTTACCACCACCTGGGTGAACATGAGGTACCACCTTGTTTCTCAGTCTCCCTGCTTGATTCCCTAGTGTTAAGGGTTGAGTTGTGTCCCCTAAGATTTGAAGCCATTGTCATGGGGTTAACAAGAATTACAGACAGAAATATAGTTTATAATTAAGCATTAATCAGGCTGAGAGAAGAAAAAGGAAGAAACTCGTCAGGCAGGCAGTTAGGGTGAGTCCTCAGTTGAATTCTTTCAAACAAAAGAGCAGCCTGAAAAATCAAGCTTCAACCACAGATAAGGAAACTTGCACAGGGGGGCTTGCCAAAGATATGCCCACAGCCACACAGATAAGAAAGGCTACACAGATAACTTGCCCAGACATGCCTGCAATGGAAAATTCCATACCCGACACATGGCCAGTAAGGGGAACAAAACAATATGGAGTAACAAGCTAAGGGCCTGCATGCGCATTAGGAGGCACATGCATGGAGCATGAGCGGAGCTACCAGAAATTTGCAACTTATGCAAATGAGACACCCAACCCTCATCAGTTTCTTATAAAAGTCTTTTCATTCAACTGTAAAAATGGCAACCCTCTTTCAAGCCGCCTCTCCACAGTGGAGAGCTTTCTTCTTTTGCTTATTAAACTTTCACTCCAATTTCACCCTTGGTGTCCACACTCCTTAATTTTGTTTATCATGAGACAAAGAACGTTGGGTGATACCTTGAGTGGTGAGAGACTGCTGCACTGTGGTGCGCTGGCAAGACCGTAATAGGCTGCACTGTTGTTACTGGCAGCAAATCCATACAGATCTGCAGCAACCTCAATTCTTGCTTCCTCAGAAGAAAGAATTCAACTGAGGGGTGTAAGGCAGAAGAAGGTACCAAGGCAAGTTTTAGAGCAAGAGTGAAAGTTTATTAAAAAGTTTTAGAGCAGAAAGGAAAGGAAGGAAAGCACACTTGTAAGGAGGCAACTTGAGAGATCAATGTGCCATCTGACCTTTGACTTGGGGTTTTATGAGTTGTCATGCTTCCAGGATCTCGCATCCCTTGCCCCCTGATTATTCCCTTTGGGTAGGCTGTTTGCATGCCCGGTGGCTTGCTAGCACTTGGGAGGTTAGTATGTGTAGTGTGTTTACTAGAGTTGTATATGTGCTCACTTGAGGATTCTCCCCTTACCAGTCAAATGTCCCTAGAAGGTCATATGCCAGTTAAACTCCACTATTTTGCCTCTTAATGTACGTGTTTGAGCCCATTCACCCAACTCCTGAGATCTTATCAGGAAGCTGCTGATCACCAGTTTCAGGTTTTTCTATCTATTGGGGGACTGCCCTTCCCTGGGGCTAACTGCACCCGATTATTATCTTAGACAGCTTAACAACTGCCTGACCATCATCTGATGGTCACCTGACATTCCTGGTGGGTGTGTGGTAGGGGAAGCCCTCTGCTGCTCTGTTTATGTCTGACCAGTTACCTACTGTAACACTGTGGCCCACTTCCTTATAACCAAAAGTGATGTAGCACTAGACACTGACCATTTGCATCCACACAGTTTCTATAGATAGGACTTCTGATGTTAGAATCATAAGGCTTTTGCTTAAGAATTCCTTAAGCAGAACCTGAAGTCAAGCAGAATGGCCTACACAAACCGCTTTAAAGACTCCCACAGAGGAACCAGATCCGTGTGAGAATATAGTTTCTTCATCTCCTTGTCCCATAACTTCACCCTGCACTCTTCCACCAATCAACAATCTCCACACTTTAGCCCACTCCAAAACTCTTTAAAGCTCTAACCCCACACTCCCCAGGGAGAAGGATTTGAGGCTTCCTCCTGTCTCATCTCCTCATTTAACAGCCTTATGATTGAACATCTTTCCCTGCTGAAACACCACATTTTGGCATATTGACTTGTTGAGTGTACTAGGCAATGAACCTATTATGTTTACAAATGTGTATGTTGAAGTCCTAAGTCCCTCTACTTCAGAATGTGACCTTATTTGGAAATAGGTCACAAACGTAAGATTGCAAATGTAAATAGTTACGGTGAGGTCATTAGGACAGGCTCTGATCCAATATGACAAGTGTCCTTACATAAAAAGGAAATTGGGGGGCAAATGCACACAGGGAGAATGTCATGTGAATATCAAGGTAGAGATCAGGTGATGCAGCTACAAGCTGAAGAATATCAAAGATTGGCCACAAACCAACAGAAGTTGGAGAAGAGACATAGGGCAGATTCCCCTTCAGTGTCCTCAGAAGGAACCAACGCTGCTGAAACCACCTTTGTGAAATTATGACAGTAAGAGAAATCAGATATAGCTGACTCCATTTTGTCTGTAGCCTCACAGGTTGGCTGTCTTTGCTCATTCCTGGCTATGGACCAAGCTAACTTTGGGAATTTGGTTTATAGTTTAAATGATAATAGCCCTTGCCAAGAACTAAACTATTCTTGTAAAACTAATGAAAGGCCCACCAAGTTAGGAAGAGAGGGACTTGAATTCTAAACAATTACCAGCCATTATTCCAGAGGTCATAAGATTTGCAACTTCCCCAATTACTCTTGAAGATAACCTCACTATTGTAGAATCTAAGATTGGCCTTTTGAGATGTCTTTTCAGGTTTTTGCATTTCTGACAACTGGATGGCCCCACCTGGAGCCGCCAACCCATTCTATGACCCCTACTCAGGAAATGACTCAGCGCAAGAGAACAGTTTTGATTCCCTATCATTTCATCTCCACCCCAACCAATCAGCATGCCTCCATCCTACTCCCCTGCTCACGAAACTCTCTTTGAAAAGCACTCACCTCCAAGCCTTCAGGGAGATTGATGTGATTATTAACTCCATCTTACGTCAATTAAACTGTTTCTTTACTGCAATGTCATAGTCTTGGTGAGTCAATTTTGTTTGTGCAGTGGGCAGGAAGAACCCATCAGGCAGTTACATTGTCAACACATTAATCTCACACTTCTACCCAGAACTGTAAAGACAATACATTTCTGTTGTTTAAGCTACATAGTTGTTGGTACTTTATTATGGCAGCCCTAGCAAACTAATATGCCTAGTAAATCACAAATCAGTGGCATGTCAACCTAAAATAATTGAAGCCATCTCATTGTCTGAAGTATCACCTGAAGTTCTTTGTCTCATGACCAAGAAAACTAAGAAGGGTGGACACCAAGGGTGAGGTTGGTGCAAAAGTTTAATAAGCAAAAGAAGAAAGCTCTCCACTGTGGAGGGGGGAGCTGGAAGAGGATTGCTGTTTCACAGTTGAATACAAGGACTTTTATAAATAGGCTGGTGGGACATGATGCTTTATTTGCATAAGGCACAAAAAACTGGTCAGGACTAAGTGTTTCATTTGCATAAGGCACAAATTCCTGACAGTTCCACCCTGTCCCTCTAGTGCACATGCAGGCTCTTAGCCTGAGTTACTTCATGTTGTTCAACTTTCCTTATTGCACATGTGTCGGGGGTGGAATTTTCCATTGTGGATGTGCCTGGTTCTGTGTATCTTACCTGTGCAGCTGCATATTTAGGCATATTTTAGGCAAAACCCCTGTGCAAGTTCCCTTATCTGAGTATGCCCAAAAAAGGGAAGGGATGTGCTCACTGAAGCCCACTGGGTATATGTGGAACTTCCTGGCTACACAAAAGACATTTTTTTAAATGTTGGGTCTTGTTGCATTATCTGTGCCTGTAGCTTGATCTTTCAGGCTGCTCTTTTTGTTAGAAAATAATTATTCTGAGGACTTGTCCTAACTATCTGCCTAACTTGTTCCTTCCTCTCTCCTCTCTCATAATCACAAAGGTCAGAATCTAATTTAAAAAGAGTTCATTCAAGTGCAAAGGTTGAGGACTGTAGCCTGGGATGTACTCCCAAGTTGCCTTTGGGAGTGCTCCTGAGAACAAAAGAGAAGCTCATGTTTTTAAAGAAACAAAGGACAAATCAGGAGGGGGGCAATTGTTTGATGGAAATTCTCATTGGTTCACAGAAATAACATTGTTTAGTGAGTATTGAACTATAATGTGTACGGTATTGCATAGCTACTTGTCTATAAAATGACTTGATTGTCTAGAGCCCACATAGCAAGTGCTTAAAGAGGTAATAGCTCAAGGTAAAAGCTTAACAGTGACTGCTGTCGCATTTTCAGTGCCTTTCTAGGCCTGATAACTTAAAGGGGCTTGTAGTCCTCAGTTAAAAGCGTTTTTCTTTCTTAGACACACTGTAATAGTGGTCACAGATGTGTCTTTACTTGAGAACAAGGGCCCTGAAATGGCACTACAAAGCTATAATCAGAGTCAGTGCACAGCATTAAACTGGCATATACGAGCAAAGAGCCACAGAACCTTGAAAAAGATTGAATAATTAAACCTTCCTGAATGGTTTCTAGTCAGTTTCAAGTGGCAAACCTAACTCCACGGAACTCAAAGAGCAAGTTACTGTCTCACACAACCAGGAAGGACAGGGAAGTGACTGGGGAAGACTAGAGCCTGGGCCCCAAGGTCTCCAGGGCTTTTTCCACCATTCTCTCTGCTGCCAGCATCATTCTTTTCTATCCACATGACACACAGCATGGCCCCAGACCACTGCTAACAACTTTAGGCACCAAGAGACAAAAACGAGCTTTCTTTTCAGCAGCCCCAGCCAGGAAAATTCCCGGGGGGGGGATTCAACTTGGCCCAGCCAAGTCACACACCCACCCCTGTGGTCTAGAGAAGGGGTGGGAGCTACTGGACCAAGCAATCACCATTACTACTGGACATCCAAGGAACCCATAGTATATCACTTCCAACATGCTCTGTGGACTTTAGATTCTAGGGACCAGGACACTGTCCCCACTGAAGAGGAGGGAAAAAAATATTTTTTCTCTGCCCATCTTTGGTTCTCTGGATGGGGCCCTATAAATTAGGTTCACAAGAGACAGATCAACAAGAAAAAAAAAAAAAAAAAACAGAAGTTTACTAACATGTGGATCATGTCTCCACAAGGGCACACCCAGTGACAAGCAACCCAAAGGGGTGGTGAAAACCTGGGCTTACACAATATATCGTCTTAGGCTATACAAGGCAAAAAGGAATTGGAACTTTGGGATGGGGGAAGCAAGTTATGAGAAGGTAACCAGCAAAAGTATGGTCAACAAGGATTGTTTAGTAAGATTGGTTGTGCAGATTGAAGTCAGTGCCATCTCCAATGATAAGAGTTAAGAGACCTGCTCTTCCTGGTAGGTGACAGCTTTTATATAAAAATCTCCTTTATAAATATAATTTTTATTTATGTATTTATTATTTTTTTGAGACGGAGTTTCGCTCTTGTTGCCCAGGTTGGAGTGCAATGGCGTGATCTCGGCTCACTGCAATCTCCACCTCCCGGGTTCAAGCAATTCTCCTGCCTCAGCCTCCCGACTAGCTGGGATTACAGGTGGGATTACATGTGCCACCATGCTCAACTAATTTTGTATTTTTAGTAGAGACAGGGTTTTGCCATGTTGGTCAGGCTGGTCTCGAACTCCTGACCTCAGGTGATTCGCCTGCCTTGGCCTCCCAAAGTGTTTGGATTACAGGCATGAGTCACCGTGCCCAGCCATATATATATATATTTTTTTTTTTTACAAAAGAAAAACTTGTACCCCATTTTTAAAGAGCTTTTTGCTGGGTGCGGTGGCTCACATCTGTAATCCTGCACTTTGGGAGGCCAAGGTGGGTGGATTGCCTGAGGTCAGGAGTTTGAGACCAGCCTGGCCAACATGGTGAAATCCCATCTCTACTAAAAAATTAGCAGGGCATGGTGGCAGGCCCCTATAATCCCATTTACTCGGGAGGCTGAGGCAGGAGAATCACTTGAACCCGGGAAGTGGAGGCTGCAGTGAACCAAGATCGTCCTACTTCACTCCAGCCTGGGCGAAAGAGTGAAACTCCATCTAAAAAAAAAAAAAAAAAAAAAAAAAGGAGCTTTTCCTAGGTCTGCTCATTTTCCACGGTTTTTAGTTCAAAATAATCGTTCTGCCAAAGATCCAAAGATGCATATTTAGGGGTAGCATATTTTGGTTCCCTTCACCACCCTAGGACGCATACTTGGGACCACTGATCCTCCTCTGTGGAAGTAACTGCGGTCACACTTTTTTCCTTTCTTAGAAATATGCAGGAAATGATTTAGGCCGTTTGGACCACCCATGAAAGCCATCTGTGTATGGGAGGAGTGGAGACGTCCACACAGGTGCTGATAGCATGACTCAGAAACACAGAGCACAGAACCTGACCAAAAGAACTCCTAACTGGAAGCTGCATTCTCCTTCCCTGCCATGGGCGAGGAGGGGTAGCTTTATCATAATTCTGTAGCCAAATCGAGGAAATGCCTCCCAAACAGCATGTGGTTAAGAACACATACTCTGAAGCCTAGGTTCAGCTCCCAGCTCTGGCCCTTACACACTGTGACCTTGAGCAAACTCCTTAACATCTCTGCGTTTCCATTTACTTATCTGTAAAAGGCAGACTTTTCTCATTTTTCTTTTTTTGTAAAAAGTATAGGACCTGATTACATGTAACAGCCTTAAACAAGTGTCTGGCACACTATATAAATGTTTGTTGTCTTATTATTGATGCGATTGTTATAATTCTGAAGAGCGTGGACTTTGGAGTGGGACATCCATTGTTCATATTGCTGCTCTGCCTCTTACTAAATGCAGCCTTGGGCAGTTACTTAATCCATCTGCTGCTTCAATTTCCCCATCTCTAAAATAGGAGTAATAATGGTTACTTCCTTGTGGCATTGCTGTGAGAACCGACTGAGATCATACACGTAAGGTGCTAAGTAGTATGGTGCCTGGCACATAGTGAACACTCAGCAAATGTTTGCCATTGTTATCCTGTGTTTAAATATATCCAGCCCTGTCAACACATGCAATTGTTAATACTTATTACGTGCTCTCAATGGTGGGGCTATGCTGGGGAATACAGGGGAAATTAGGGCTGGAAGCAACCTAGGAGACCTTGTCCAACTTTGTTACTTGCTGGATTTTATTTTGTTTTGTTTTGTTTTATTTTATTTTCTTTCATTTTATTTTTGAGACGGCGTCTCACTCTGTCACCCAGGCTGGAATGCAGTGGTGCGATCTCAGCTCACTGCAACCGCCTGCCTCCAGGGTTCAAGTGATTCTCCTGTCTCGGCCTCTGAAGTAGCTGGAACTATAGGTGTGCGCCACCACACCTGGCTACTTTTTGTATTTTTTAGTAGGGACAGGATTTTGCCATGTTGGTCAGGCTGGTGTCGAACTCCTGACCTCAGGTGAACCACCCGCCTCGGCTTCCCAAAGTACTGGGATTACAGATGTGAGCCACTGCGCCCAGCCACTTGTTGGATTTTAACTCTGAGCTCTGAGCATCTACATCGTCATCAGCCTAAAGGGACTTGACCCATCGGCCGGCTCCCAGGAGCAGCATCAGTGGCAGTAACTCAAACACAACAACACTGGTTAAGAGGGTGCTTCGTGTTATACCTCAAAAGTGTCTGGGTTTGCTGACAGCAAGCAACCAATTACTTGAAAAAATCTGGGGGGAGGCAGATCAGTTAGTATCTGCACAGCGAGGGAACAGCACACTGCAAGAAAACGTCAAATCCTTATGGGATTGGAGACACATCACCATTAGGCAAGTTGGTCTCAATGCAAAACAGTTTTGCTGGATGAGATTTAGTGGGTGTACTGATGAGCCAAAAAGGCTTGTGTTTTTCACTTCCCTGCTTTTTTTTACTCCGACTTCTGTTGTTAGTTAGCATATGGCAGCTCAGATGTCTGAATGAAGTGTAAATTGCGTTTGTGATATCTACAGCTAGAAATGATCTATTTAGGAAGAAGGAAAAAAAACTGACACGAAATAGGATAGATCCCTGGTGTCTTCAAAAGGAATCGCCTTTAAGGTCCTGGAAAACAAGCTCTGACTTTCGGGTGCCTTGCCAACCATGATCCCAAGCCACTGTTCCACTTCGACACTTGGCAAAAGCCAGAATGAACAAAGGCAGCAACTCAACTGTCTTCATTCTTCAGTGGTTCCAACAGATGACATCATCTGTGACTGCGTTCCCCTTTTCTAATTATGGAAATCAGACTTGGGAAATCAAAATCAGTCGGAATTGGCTACTTACCCAAACTCCTCTCTCCTATCTATAAACGTACACAACCAACTATCTTAAAAATTACTTTATTTTTAAAGAGTGTGCAGTGCTGGAGTGGGGTAAGAGGGCAAAAGGATAAAATATCCAGAAACAAAAATCCAGAATGGCATACGCTTTCCTGTGTGACCCTTTTGGGCCTGAATAGTGGCCCTTGTAAAAAGCTTTAAGTTTCCACCAGGTGTCCTGAATTTTCAGTCTCATTGGATATTTTCTTAATCTGGAAATTATTGTTTTTCATCTTACGAGAGAATATACTTAAAAACCAGTCCTCAGTACCCTTTTCGGAGATTGAGAAAACAGAGCCAGTGTGGCTTAAACAATTCCCCTCTCCCCAAAATGGAGGCTGGTGAAGACCATGTGACAGTGGGTGTCTTCAGCCTGACACATGATATCCCACTCCCAGTGACAGCATCCATGAAACGGAATGGCACGGAGAGCATCAGCACCCTGCACAAAGGACAGCATCCCTCTTCATCCACTTTGACACTTGGCAAAAGCCAGAATGAACAAAGGCAGCAACTCATCTGTTTTCATTCTTCAGTATCTAACCATTCACTCATCCAAGAAAAACTTACTCCACACCTACCCTCTACTCAGCACTAGAAAACGATGATGAATCATACCTGGTTCCTCCACTGTAGTAAACAGAAAGGCCCATTCATCTCCCACCTCCAAGAATAGACACTAGGCTCCCAGGGGCTTGATTGTCATTGTTACTGTCATTGATAAGCATTTGTCATTCGTTTTTGGCAGGTCAGCATCTGAGCCATTCTTTAATATTCAATCTTCATCTGAGCCAATCTTCAAAATGGGGCTGCCAATTTTGATGTCTTGCTGGGAGGCATGAGCCACTCCCAATGACAGACTCTTGCCTTTTTAGCCTCTTTTGCAACTTGAATTAATATACCTACAAGATGCCTGATTATCAGAGCATCTGTACTGGAGAGTGACTCAGGAGCTGCAGAGTCCACTGGCATCTACCCTAGTGCAGTGGAGGCAGAGGTGATGGTGACCTCCAGAGACAGTCACAGCAAGGTGGTACAAGCAGTGGAGTCATCTTAGGAACGGTTCTGTTGTGATTTGGGAGGTTTATCCTGGCCACATGGGCTCCAGTCCTAGCTCTCTGGAGCCCCTGGAAATTTAGTTAATGACCTAATATTTTAATACACTTCTTACTGCTTAAATTAGCCAGGCTTGGTTTCAGCAGCTTATGCTAAGATCTCTGACAGATACATCCCCCCAGACCCGAGTCTACAGCAGATACCTCTCAGCACCCAGGTATAAGAGATAGTAATGTGATAGTGCAGGCAACAGAGAGATTTGGGCAGAACGATGCAGAAAGCAAACCTTTATCTTTCTGCAAAATGTGTCAGAAGCTGAATCTACAAAATGGAAAGCTCTATTTGGCCTTAGACTTTCCATATGACAATACAGACATATGGTATTGGCCATAATACAAACATAGCATCCTTCAAGTTGCATATATTTCAATTAATCAAACTGCATTTTGTAATTCCTGTTCATCCAGTAATCCTATTTCTAGGAACCTACTCCAAATAAATGAGCTATTATTTCATTTTGAGAATATTTGTATTCGTCAAGGTTCTCCAGAGAAACAAACCCAATAGGATATAAAGAGATATGTAGAAAGAAATTTATTGTGAAGAACTGCCTCATGATGGAGGCTTATAAATTCCATGATCTGCCATCTGCAAGCTGGAGGCTTGGGAAAGCTAGTGATATGGTTCCTATCCAAGCCCAAAGGCCCAAGAATCAAGGAAGCCAGTGAGTTAAGTCCCAATCCGGGTTTGAAGACTGGAGAACCAGAAGCACTGATGTCCTAGGGCAGGAGAATATGGATGTCTCAGCTTAAGAAGAGAGCGAGCAAATGTGTTCCCTCTCTGCCTTTTGCTCTATTTGTACCCTCAACGTGTTAGCTGGTACCTGATCACATTGGTAAGGGCAGATCTTCTTTACTCAGTCTACTGAGTCAAATGCTAATTTCTTCCAGGAATGCCCTCACAGACACACCCAGAAATAATGCTGACCAGCTGCCTAAGCATCCTTTAGCCCAGTCAAGTTGACAATAAAAATTAACTATCGGGCCGGGCACAGTGGCTCATGCCTGTAATCTCAACACTCTGGGAGGCCAAGACAGGAGGATTGCTTGAGTCCAGGAGCTCGAGACCAGCCTGGGTAATACAGTGAGACCTCATCACTACTAAAAATATATATATAATTAATATTTATTATTATATATTTTTATTTATATGTATTATATGTTTATTAATAATATATATATTTAAAATTAACTATCATAATGTTCAACATAGTATCATTAATAAAAATCATAAATCAGAAACAACATAAATAAGGATAATTGAAACAAAGCAGAACTGATAAAAATAATGTTTTCATTTTTAATTAATTAATTTAGAAATGGGGTTTTGTTCTGTTGCCCAGGCTGGAGTGCAGTGGTGGGAATCATAGCTCACTGCTGGTCTCAAGCAATCCTCTCATTTCAGCCTCCCAAGTAGCAGGGATTATAGGCACAAGTCACTGTGCCTGGGTGAAAATAATGTTTTTAAAAAGCAAGTAAGGTCATAAGGAGGATACAAAACTTTATATAAAGTAGTAGGATCCAAATTTTGTGTAAAACTTCTGCTTTATATGAATAATATCTGTTTATAAAGGCAATAGATGACAATTTTGACAGCTGTTATCTCCACATTGTGAGATTGCAGGTATTTTTTAATTTTTAAAGACTAAAAAATAACTAGATCTTTACACTTGGCAAATTTATTTTATTTTATTTACTTCTTATAACTTACCATTTTTAAGATAACGATTATGCATTAGTCAATTTTATTATATGTTCTATTATATATTTATATATTTTCTATTTATATATTTTCTATTTGTATTTTGGGGGGTGTGTGTGTGTGTGTGTGTGTGTGTGTGTGTGTGTTTTGCTTTAAGGAAAAAAATACCAAAATACAAATATACTAATAGAAAATATATAAAAATCACCAGGTACAGTGACTCATGCCTGTAATCTTAGCACTTCGGAAGGCCAAGGCATGTGGACTGCTTGAGCCCTGGAGTTCAAGACCAGCCTGGGCAACATGGCGAAACCCCGTCTCTACTACAAATACAAAAACTTAGATGGGAGGAACATCTGAGCCTGGAAAGGTAGAGGCTGCAATGAGTCGTGATAGTGCCACTGCACTCCAGCCTGAATGACAGAGTGAGGCCCCATCTCAAAAAACAAACAAAATAGAAAATATATAAAAATAATTCTTTTTTTTTTTTTGAGATGGAGTCTCGCTTTGTCACCCAGGCTGGAGTGCAGTGGCTGGATCTCAGCTCACTGCAAGCTCCGCCTCCTGGGTTCAAGCCATTCTCCTGCCTCAGCCTCCCACGTAGCTGGGACTACAGGCGCCCGCCACCTCGCCCGGCTAGTTTTTTGTATTTTTTAGTAGAGACGGGGTTTCACCATGTTAGCCAGGATGGTCTCGATCTCCTGACCTCGTGATCCGCCCGTCTCGGTCTCCCAAAGTGCTGGGATTACAGGCTTCAGCCACCGCACCCGGCCTAAAAATACATTTTAAAATATGTAAATATATCTGGAGTTCTGATTTTTCCCCAATTCAGTCTACTGCCCCACCAGTATTTGTAAGTTAGTGAAGTCCTGCCCATATTTGCGATAGCATATCAAAACAATAATGCTAGTAAAACAGGAAGCTCCACGATATTCTATTAATGACAAGCATATATTGTAGACTTCTCTCCCACACTTCCTAAGATGCAATGACAGGACTCTGGCCTTTGAGAAGCTTGCAAGATGTATTATGGGTTTTTTAAAATGGATTTTAAGGAAGAGAAAGACAAGATAAAATAATGCCAAGTGACAGATTAGTGGTCCATACTTAAAAAGCTACAGGAATTTAAGAAAGCTAAATTTAAAAAAAGGTTGCTCACCTTAATTGGATAGTCAGACAGTTACCTTAAAAATGGTAAGATTTACTGTAAGCAAGTGGTTCTCACTTTTTGGTCTCAGAACTTTTTTATACTCAAGAATGATCGGAAGATCCCAAAGAACTTTTGTTTATGTGGGCTTGTATACAGATGTTTACCCAGTTAGAAACAAAAACAGAGCCTTTAACTATTTATCAAATAATTTAAAAATAATAATAAATCTAATTACATGCTAACATATATTTTTATTTTTATTAAATGTAACTATATTTTCTAAAACAAAAGAAAAATTAGTAAATAGAATGGTACTGTTTTACATTTTGCAAATCTCTTTCATGACTGGTTTAATAAAAGACAGCTTGATTCTCATACCTGTTTCTGTACTCAGGCTATTATAACATATTGCTTGGTTGGGTCGAAGCATGTGAATAAAATCTAGCCTCATACAGATATATAGCTAGCAAAAGGAGAAGTATAGAGCCTTTTTCAGATAATTGTTGGTATTTTTTTCTTTCCTTTTTTTTTTTAATTAATTTGTAGAGATGGGGTCTTGCCATTTTGCCTAGACTGGTCCTGAATTCCTGGGCTCAAGCAATCCTCCCACCTCAGCCTCCCAAAGGGCTAAGATTTCAGGCATGAGCCACCACATCCACCCTATTTTTTTCTTTGACAAGACACCTGTCTGGGTCAGTTCAGGCTGCTATAACAAAACATCATAAACTGGGTAGCTTATCAACGATCAAAATTTATTTTTTGCAGCCTGGAGTCTGGGAAAGCCAAGATCAAGGCACTGACAGATCTGGTGTCAGGTGAAGGCCTGCTTCCTAGTTCACAGGTGATGCCTTCTCTCTGTGTCCTCACATGGCAAAAGGAGACAAGCCTGTCTCTGGGACCTCCTCTGCAAGAGCATCAGTCCCATTCATGAGGACTCTTCCTCCATGATCCAGTCACCTCCCAAAGGCCCTCACCTCCTAACATCCTCACGCTGGTGATTTGGTTTCGAAGTATGAATTTTGGGGAACACAAACACCCAAAGCGTGGCAACATCAAAGCTTCGTTAGTAATTCTTAAAGATTAGTGGCAATGTGAAACCTGAAACCACATCAATGAATATTTATCCTCTGTTATAATAAAACCCATTGGTCTACATGGACTTTGAGTGGCTCTTTTACCTGCATAATTTTGTAACATAATGCACTAGTCATTTGGAAAATTTTGATCTTCAAAATGTTGGCACATTTTATTAGTCAATATTTTAAGAATCACATTGGTTAATATTACCATGGAGTTCATCCAAAAGAGGCTTTAATTATTTGGAAGCTGTCAAGCTCACAGTAGTGGATATAAGTTTCCCAAAATTCTTATTTTTGCTGGAAAGCCCCAATTTTATTTCTGGCAACAAATACTGTTTTTCCTGAAGTAATGGATTCGGTTCATTTTTGAAAAAATATTAACCGAATACACAAGTCTGAATAACCGTTGTTTGTCCATCAGTTGTTCTTTCAGATAAAAATGCTGTTCTATGAAAAAAGGAGCAGTTCAGCTCACGGTTCAGTGGCACAAATGCTGTTCCTCTAGACAACCAGTGAATATCACTATGCAACCAAAGTGCTTGATGCATGTCTCCCATTCCATCACGCAAAATATTTTACAATGTGCATACTTCAAAGTCAAGATTTAATACAGTTACTGACTTTTTATTTCATTAACAACATTCTTATGTGACACCGGCTTTATTTTTCTATGAGTGAGTGATGGTGGCTGTTTGACTATTACCCACCATTGCATTTACGCCATCAGTACAAATGTTAACACAGTGAAAAAGGCAGACAGCATCTTAGTATTATTATGAAAACAATTCTGACATCAGGACATCGTGAAAGAGTCTTGGAGCCCCCCAGGGATCAATAGAACTACTTTGACAACCACTGCTCTAAACCTTGAAACCTTTAAGGAAGGGAAAGACTTTGACAGGCATCAGGAAATGAATGCCCGTGGCACAGTGGCCATTTAGCGGAGGGGGCAAGACAAAGGCTGGGAAGGCAAGTAGATGCTAAACCATAGACAGCCTTATATACTGGGGAACAGAGCTTGGATGTTATCCTTGGAGAGTTTGTTTGTTTGTTTGTTTGTTTGTTTGTTTGTTTGTTTTTATTGAGATGAAAACTTACTGTGTTGCTCAGGCTGGAGTGCAGTGGCGTGATCTCAGCTCACTGCAACCTCCGCCTCCCAAGTTCAAGAGATTCTCCTGCCTCAGCCTCCCAAGTAGCTGGGACTGTAGGCACACACCACCACGCCCGGCTAGTTTTTGTATTGTTTGTTGAGACAGGGTTTCACCACGTTGGCCAGGCTGACCTCAAGTAATCCGTCCACGTTGGCCTCCCAAAGCGCTGGGATTACAGGTGTGAACTACTGCACCTGGCCTATCCTTGGAGATTTTAATAACCATAGTTATCATTTGTTTATCGCCAACTATGTGCCTGGCATTTTGCACACAGTAATTTGCACTTCACGTTAATCCTGTGAGGCAAGCATTATCACTTCCATTGGGTGGAAGAGGAAGCTGAGAGTCAGAGTTAAGTAACTTGCCCTAACTTACAAGGCTAGCGACAGTAGAGAAGCCCAGGTAGACATGGCTGCAAAGCTTGGATTACTTCCTCCATTCCCAAATTCCTCCCAAGCCATGTTTTTTAACCCTGCTAAGTAGGATCCTGGAACACGTATGGTCCTAAAACATTTAGTCTGACATCCAGCACTCTGACTGTAAATCTTGTGTGTTTACTCTGGGTTCCCTAAGGGCAAAGTTCAGCTCTATTTATATGCCCAGCACACCATGGTCACTTAATAAATCTTTAACCACAAAGGTAGTGATTTTTATGGAGCCCAGCTCCTCCTAGATTCCTTTCAACTTTCTGTGAGTTTAAAATGTACACACCTGAGTGAGAAGATTTTTTTTTCCTGGGTGGAACATGGACACCCATATTTTCTGAACATGACTGTGTTCCTCAATGATCACACAGCTGCCTCTCCACAACCATTCCTGCATAATTGTAAAGTAAGCAAATCTTGTCTTCTTCACCTTCCCACTTGCGCCTTCTTGGAGGCACTGAATCTTACTCTGGAAGAAGATTGGACTTTGGAACAGGCTGACCTGAATTCAGATCCCAACTCCACCACTAACAAACTGTGTAACCACTGGCAACGGATACAACCTCTCTCAGCCTCCAGTTCCACATCAAAAACACGGTGGTAATACTGTTATCTTCAGAAAGTTGTTGAGAAGATTAAATAAAAGTGAGTTAATAAACCAAAGCTCCTGGAGCCTTTTCTTTCCTCCATAATTCTCTCCCATCACCCAAACTATTTCTCAACCCAGCATTATCTATCTATGCTCATACCATGGGTTAGCATGCTAACCTTCCTATTACTTTAGAAATTATCCAATAAGCTAATAAAAATAACAAATGCAAAGCCTTGTTGATAAAGCCTGTGTTTCACCCCAGTGGGAACTCTAAAATGTGTTCCTGAACGCAAAAGGTTTCAATGGGTTCCCTGGTCAAATAATTCTGAGAAACACTGCAAACTAAATCTTCCTCTATGGATGGCCCAGATTAGCCTGCTAATGGCTCTGGGAAGTCCCAGAGGAAAGAAAACCCATTTAACTTCATAGAACAACTAAAGAAATGTATGTGCAGTGTTGAAGACTTTTTCCTGGTACAGTGGTCCCCTCTAACCCATGGTTTCCCTTTCAGTTACTGGCAGTCAACCTCCATGGAAAAATAAGTAAGCAGAGTACAATAAGATATTTAGAGAAAGAGAGACTGCATTCACATATTGTTATAATTGTTGTATTTCATTATGATTGTTATTAATCTCTTACTGTGCCTAGTTTATAAATTAAACTTTATCATAGATATGTACATATAAGAACAGCATAGTATACATAGGGTTCTGTACTATCTGTGGTTTCAGGGATTCACTGGGGATCTTGGAATGTATCCACTGCAGATAGGCAGGGACTACTGTAATCAACCCCCCACCCTTAAGAAAAGTTTCCCCCAATACCATTTTAAGAAGCACCTTCTTACTCCCAAACCTGTGACTCCCAAATGATGACATCTTATGCATGGGGCAGTCGCCATGTAGACTGAGACACGTTAGCTCCCTTCTTGGGGGGGTCCGTTGGCTCTGGATCTAAAAAGCAGACTCCTAAAGACTGGTACAGGCTGGACATTACATTGGTTTGATTTAAGGAGAACTCAAATCTAAAACCTAAACATTTAAAGCACTTTTCAGTTTACAAAGCATTTAAAAATACATTATCACTTTCAAATATGTTATTTCAGCTTTTCCCTAGAAGAGCCCTTAGATAGCAGTCAAGATATGGTTACCTCCTTCTATGGGTTATGGTGTTGGGGCTCAGAAAGATGAAATCATTCCCTACATCACTCAGGAAGTCACAGAGCTCAAGTTAACTGCAGACTTCTGGCTCGACTCCTGGGCTAATTCTGAAGAGTCCAGAACAAAAACCAAAACAACACAACAACAAAAAACCAGAAGAGAGGGAGTTGAGGGAAAGGAGGCAGAAAGGACAAATGCATGCAATGCTGTGTGCCTTCCAGTCCAGTCACGAGCGCCATGTCGACATGGCTATCTACCTCAGTGGCTTTTTCACCACCAACAATGCTCTTCTCCCAAGAGACGAGTAGCCCCAAAAGGCAAAAGCAGGACTCAATACCTGCCAAGCTCCTGCTCCACCTGAGGCCCCAAGCAGCCCCGAGGGCATTGGAGGGAGCGGGACTCCATCTCTACCCATCACAGCTGCCAGCCCTGGACGTGACAAATCAGCTCTAATGGACAGTTACCTCCAAACCTTCCCAAATCCTGGCTGCCTCCCTTCCCTCACAGCATTTTCCCTAGCTCCCATTACCCTTGGCCAATGGACACCAAAAACCAGTGCACCATCAGCCAGAACCGTGTGAGTTCAATACTCAAGACGTAATGTCTCTAATTCAAATGTTAGGTGTCTTCTTCTGGATCATCGGCCCTCTTCCTAAAAGCCAAGACAGGAAGGAGAGAAGAAGGAAAGGAGGAGAAGATGGGAGAAGAGAAATAGTGATTATCTCTGGGTGGGACTCATTTTTTCCTTTTGGTCTCAAGGGCGTTTTCAGGATTTTGTAAACTCTTGGTGCTTACCACTCAATGATGTCATCTTCTCCTTCCAATGCTTTATGTGAATAGGGCTCTGGCATTACTTGTGGTAAATCTTAAGTTGCTCTCCCCGCTTTAGCAGTCTCTAGGTCACTCTCATCTGTTGGAATGAACTTTGACTAATGTAATGAAGAGAAGAATGCATTGCAAACATGGAAATTCTGACTTACGCTACCTCTGAAAATAAGAGTCCTGGTTCTAGGCTTTGCTGGGCTTGGGTGCTTGCCCAGAAACTTCCCATTCCTTAGAGAAGATATTTCCCAATAAACTTCACCTTACTTTTTGTGTTAACAACAGCATACTTTTCTGTTCTGGTTCTTGGGACAAAAACTCTTTGGTTTGCTTTCCACATAAGTCACGGTTAGGACAGTTACAAAAGATTTAGAAACATTATTAGCACGACTGAAACTCACATTTTCAGGAAGCAGGGAGTGACTCTGTCTGGGGTAACAAGGCAGTTTCCTACATGGTAATTAATAAAATGTATTCTCACCAGGGAAATAAGTCAGATGTTTACATTAATCAAAATATATCTAAACTTAGGAATGAGGAAAAATTATTCGCTGTTAATTTTACCACTGCAATTTTTTTAAAACCCACTATACCAATTTTCATTCCCTTTCTACATTCTAACATACCTATTTTGCACATGGAAAACATTTGCTATGAAATCAAAGAAATATCCATTTTTATTTTATGTATTTGTGAGCTCAGTGTCTCCTAAGGAATATGACTGAAGAACTGAAGAGTCTTTTGTCTTTGTTTTTGTTTTTCCCTAGCGTTTATAAGCATTTTTATAAGGAAGTATATTGTTTTGCTAGGGCTGCCTTAACCAAGTATCACAGACTGGTTGGCTTAAGTTATAGAAATTTATTTTTTCACAATTCTGGAAGCTAGTAGCCTAAGATCAAAGAGTTGGCTGGTGAGGTTTTTCTGAGGCCTCTCCTGGGCTTAAACATGGCCATCTTTTGCCTGTGTCTTCAGATGGTCTTTCCTGGGTGCATGTCTGTGCCCCAACTTCTTTTTTTTTTTTTTTTTTTTTGAGATGGAGTCTTACTCTGTCTTCAGGCTGGAGTACAGTGTCACGATCTTGGCTCACTGCAACCTCCACCTCCCGGGTTCAAGTGGTTTTCCTGCCTCAGCCACCTGAGTAGCTGGGATTAGAGGCACCCGCCACCATGCCCAGCTAATTTTTGTATTTTTAATAGAGACGGGGTTTTGCCATGTTGGCCAGGATGGTCTTGTTATCCTCAGGCAGGTTATCCGCCTGCCTCGGCCTCCCCAAAGTGCCAACATCTTCTTATAAGGACACCAGGCATATTGGATTAGGGTCCACTCTATCAACCTCATTTTAACTTAATTACTTCTGTAAAGGCCCTGCCTCCGAATACAGTCACTTTCTGAGGTCCTGGGGGTTAGGACTTCAGCATATGCATTTAGGGGGCACACATAATAGGAGTCATTGGTCACAGGAGGCCTCATGGGTGACAGCAAAATGGAATAAGTGAGGAATGGCAGAGGCGACTGGATGAGGAATCAGAACACCTTTGGCCTCAGCATGTTATTTGCTGGTTATGGGACCTTGGACAACTTTCTTACCCTCTCTGGGTATCTGATCTTCAAGGTCAAATGAAGAAAGAAAAATTGAACTAGAAAATTTCTGAGGCATTAGGCAAGTCTATCCATCTGTCTCAGTTGCATAGTAATGCAAGGAGAGGCAGAAGCAACAACATACCACACTGATTTTTTGGCAGCCTGAGAGAGAAGTTTGCTTCCCAAAAGCACCATGAGAAACCGTTCCCTGTTTTTTCCAAATGAACACCCAAAGAAAGTCAGTGCAATACTTTATAAAAATGCCCCATTGCAGTCAACAAAGTCTGCAAATCTGATTTTGCACACCCTAGGGTATCTCAAGAATGACAAGGAGCATAAAATACTTTGCAAACTTTTTGTAAGAAAATGGATTTTCCTTCACCTTTAATTTTATTTTTTTATTTACCTTTAAAAAAACAAACCAATTGTGTGGAAAATCTGAGGATTTTTTTAAATTGCACTTTTTAAGTTTTATTTTATATTTAATGACACATTTTGACACATACTAATTGTGCATATTGATGGAGTATGGTGTCATGTTTTGATATATGTATGCATTGTGCCATGATCAAATAAAGGTATTTAGCATATCCATCATCTCAAACAATTATCAGTTCTTGGTAATGGAAACATTCAAAATCCTCTCTTCTGGCTATTTTGAAATATGCAATACAATATTGTTAACTATAGTCACCCTACTGTGTGATAGAATACCAGAACTCTATTCCTCCCATCTAACTATAACTTTGCGCTCCCTTTGCCTTTAATTTTAAAATGAAAAGTAGTAAGTATGGAATGGTGAAAGTGAATGGTGAACAGCATCTTGGAGTGAATTCCTGTGAATGCGAGTCCAGGCCTTGAAGGACCACATGAGAGACAGAGACCTATGGGGTGAGGAAGTGAGTGTAGCTCTCAGAGGGGCCTCCCTTCTCCTACACCCTGGGCACCCTCTGCAATACTTACTGCTTAAAAGGTACAGAGTGCTTTGGGATTCCCAGAGAGGCTTCACCCACCTGTCTCCATTGGCCTCCACATCAACCCTCCAAGGCAGACTTTACTACTTACATTGCTCTACAAATCAGGAAACAGAACCCAAGCCCTGTGTTTCCACGACAACCTCACCGCCCTTCAAGACATGATCCTGGTGTATAAACACTGTGTGTGAGTCAAGACCTTGACATTCTGTGAAGATGATATGGGACTTCCATGCTTCTGGTCACCAGCCTTCCCTGAGGCTGCTCTCGGCTGTCCACAGCTGGGACTCCCTGATCAGCTATATGCTAACAATGCTCCATGTTCCAGACCTGGCCCTCTTCTTTGCCTCCTTCACCAGTGTTTGCTGAAAACTTGTACTGTGTTGGGCATTGTGCTGGGCACTGTGGATAGAAAGGGTAGACCCAGATGCAATTGTTTCAAGGAGCCCACAATGGTGGGAGGGACAAATCAGAAAATCAAATCTTTATACAGTCTTGTGAGTGCTGCCTGGCTTAGCTACCTGAAGCTGTGGGAGCACAGAGAAGGTGCATGCATGCCAAGGAATCAGAGGCTGGGGAGTGCAGCAGCGGGAGGCATCCTGCAGGAGGTGGCACTTGAGCTGGGACCTGAAGACCCACTGAGACATGTTAACAAGGGGTACAGGATTTTAGTTAAAGGTCAGTTGGTGTGGCTATGGATTGGTCTTGGAGAAGGTAAAGCATAAGGTAAAGCCACAAGTTCTACAGTAAGGAATTTAAACTTAACTACAAAGGTCATGGAGTCAGTTTAACTGCCCAGTGTATTCATCCTAGTGACATGGCCTTAAATGGGTTGATTAACCTCACCAAGCATCAATTTTCTCATTGTGAAATGAGAATTCTGTATCTATCTCATAGGGTAGTTGTGTAGATTGAATGAGATCATCTATGTAAAATCTATAATAGCACACGAGGTCTTAAGAAACGCCATCCATTGTTGATACTATCATAATCAATATTATTGTGATTATTTAAAAAGAGGCATGGCAAGGTCTGTATTTCAGTCTCTGACTGTCTTGCCGGATCCCTTTTCTTTCTCTGCTCTGCTCTGTCTGCAAAGCTGACTCCCAAAGACTGCACTCCCAGGCTCCCTGCTAGCTTCTTGTTCATTGAACCCATTAGATACACAAGTAGAAGTTTTTCAACTGAGAGAAAGAGAGGTCCATGGATATTTCTTCCCACCCCCGCTTCACCCCTGCACCCCACCCTCACCCCCACTTTCCATGCTTTAAGGCTGTGCTCTGGTCATAGCTGTGATTCTCCACATCTTAATGGGCTCTCCAGCAAGCAAAGCGGAAGGCAGCGACTTGCGCTCCAGAGACTTATTTGGAAGGTGATTCCAAGAATAGGGGAGTAAGTAGGGTCAGACAGAAGAGGAAGGAAATCAAATATGAGGATGTCATTGAGATCACCCCTGGAACCTACTGAAATTTGCCTCTGGGGGACCTCTGAGAAATGCACAGAACACCTCTGGGATTTCTGTGGAAAGGACAGGACCTTTGATTTGGAGGCTGCCGGTTGATTTGCCAGCTCCTGTGCCCCACCCACTGTTTGCTGGGTACTGCAGAGGCATTGCAGCTTCTATGTTTTCCAGCTGCACTTTCAAGCAAGCCAAGCAAGTGCAGCTTTAGAGAAGGCCTTGCAAATAAATCAGAAGGACACTTGCCTCTCTTTTAAAAGAAAGCTGTCAGGGTGAGACCACCATTGCAGCTGAAATCAGTAGAAGGCTAGGGGATGTGACAGGGACACGGAAATGTTCACTATAGATACCAAACTCCATTCCTGCTGGGCCACTGTCTCTACAGCTTCAGGGCCTCCCTTCATCATTTTTTTTTTTCTTTTGGCCTAAAAGATGTTTTCCTCCCATGCTAGTCTCTGTGCCCATAGTCCTTGTTAGAGCCCTTGATCCTGACTCTACTTCTGCAAACAATTCCTTCCTTCCTTAAAGTCTTTTCCACTGAACCAACTGAACGGGGATTCTGCTCCCTGCCAGGACTCTGGCAGATACAGACCAAGGATTCTGGCTGCAAAAATGAGGTTGTTGGGGTGTGAGATGGTGTATTAGTCAGGGTTCTCTAGAGGGACAGAACTTACGGAATAGATATATACAGAAAGGGGAATTTATCAGGTACTAACTCACACAATCACAAGGTCCCACAATAGGCTGTCTGCAGGCTGAGAAGCAAGGAGAGCCAGTCTAAGTTCCAAAACTGAAGAACTTGAAGTCCGATGTTCGAGGGCAGGAAGCATCCAGTACCGGAGAAAGATGTAGGCTTGGAGGCTAGGCCAGTCTCTCTTTACACATTTTTCTGCTTGCTTTATATTCTAGCCACACTGGCAGCTAATTAGATTGTGCTCACCCAGATTAAGGGTGGGTCTGTCTTTCCCAGCCCACTGACTCAAATGTTAATCTCCTTTGTCAGCACCCTCACAGACACACCCAGGATCGATACTTTGTATCCTTCAATCCAATCAAGTTGACACTCAGTATTAACCATCACAAGTCCATTCCTTGTCAATTTGAACCTACATACATCTCCTGAGATGATACATAATCTTCAAATAAAGACAATAATAAGGTCATAATTATGGCTAACATAATACAACTATCCTTCATACAATTGGAAACCCACCAATCCCCAACCCAAATACTATTACATAAAGTTAACAATACTTACATGCTGATACGAAGTCAATAAATCTTATGTCACATGATAAAGGAAAGGAAATAAAATGAAGATATTTTCTTACTACAAATGTATATATGCACAAACATGCTTTTAACAAAAGAAGGAGGAAATATTCATGACAATTACAGTTCTCATTTCTGCAGCTGGTCATGTGATAATAGCTGGTATTGACGGATACCCATTCTGTATTCCCTTGCCTTCAGCAAGCACCTCGGCAGGTCATGGTTTTTTTCCTAGTGGAGTGACCCAAGCCTTCCTTCCTGACGAGTCTGGGCCATTTGTAGTCCTGCCTGGATTGGGCTGTTGTAGCTTCCCATTGACCTTAATCACAGGGCATGGTAATACTGAGAGACACCCTAATGGATCTCCTGTATTCCATGCACACTCTTCCCTACTTCTTGTTGTGGAGTAGTAGACTGATTTCATCTTGGTAGTTCAAGTCAATCACCGCAGCCAACAGTTTAACTCCCTTCTCAACCTGTTGACTTAAAGATAGGAGGAGCCAAAAGTGTCCAGGTGGCAATCTCAACTTCCAGTTTAATGGAATCGTTGTTGTATCTCCTGATGGCACTCATCCTCTCTCTGGATCTAAGACCTCTAGGTCAGCAGAATGTAATGCTGTGAAACAGGAAGTAAAATTTTGCTAGTGGATCACTAGAGGTGATGGTGAGTGGTACACTTCCACTTCCACCCTTAATTCCTGGACCCGTGAATCCTGGCTATGGAAGAAGAAACAGTACCATATATTGGACACTGATTCAGAGCATACACAGCCTTCTGGAGACCTTAGCCCCAGCCTGCAAACTATTGTCACCTAGTTGGTGTTGTAACTGTGACTTCAAAAGGCCATACACTTTTGGATTGATTCTATCAATCCAGCTGCTTCAGGACAGTGGGGAGCATGGTAAGACCAGTGAATTCCATGAGCAGAAGCCCACTGCTGTACTTCTTTAGTCATAAAGTGAGTGCCTTAGTCAGAGGCAAAGCTGTGTGAAATACCATGATGGTGGATGAGGCATTCCGTGAGTTCACGGATAGTAGTCTTGGCAGAAGCATTGCGTGCAGGATAGGTAATCCCATATCTGGAGTAAGTGTCTATTTCAGTGAGGACAAACCTCTGCCCTTTCCATGATGGAAGAGGTCCAATATAATCAACCTGCCTCCGGGTAGTTGGCTGATCACCCTGAGGAATGGTGCCATATTGAGGGCTCAGTATTGGTCTCTGCCGCTGGCAGCTGATTAGATTGTGCCCACTAGATTAAGGGTGGGTCTGCCTTTCCCAGCCCACTGACTCAAATGTTAATCTCCTTTGGCAACACCCTCACAGACACACCCACGATCAATACTTTGTATCCTTCGATCCAATCAAGTTGACACTCAGTGTTAACCATCACAGATGACAACCAGTAGGAGCTGCGAGGTGATTATTTTAGTCATCCCTGCTGAAGATGAAGAAGACGTGAAACTCAACCAAGGCAGAGAGAGGAGAGCTGGACTGGAAGTAACATTAAATGTACCTTTCCTCAGAGCCTTGGCAGAGGCTCTGAGGAACCTGAGACACCAAGCCATGCTAATCAGGCCTTAATAAGGGACCACTCCTTGGCCTCACAAAAGTTTTGATGCTAAGAGCGAATTTTCAGAAATGAATGAATGAATGAATTTTCAGCAGCAGATACGCCTTGGATGTGGGCACAACATATAACTTTCATCTTTGTGTCCTTTTCCTGAGATCCTGACTGCCAGCATCCCAGCCTCCCAGCCTCTGCACCTGTAAGCAGACAATAGATGTTTGCTGAATAAATTCATTTCTAGTATTGCTGTTTTCTCATATTCATCAATAACTATCTTATAGAAAGTCACCAAGGCAGAAATGCATGTGCCACTTTGTTGTATCTAAGTGATTTCTCATTTTCTTTGTCTTTCATG